>NW_016690452.1:923734-960517 GCF_001604755.1 Lepidothrix coronata
GAGGGTGGGGAGGCCCTGGCACAGGTTGCCCAGAGAAGCTGTGGCTGCCCCTGGATCCCTGGAAGTGTCCAAGGTTGGACCAGGTTGGACGGGGCTTGGAGCCACCTGGGCTGGTGGGAGGTGTCCCTGCCCATGGCAGGGGGTGAAATGGGATGAGCTTTAAGGTTCTTTCCAACACAGACCATTCCATGATCCCATGATTCATTCTCTGATCTCTGGAGATGCAATCCCTGCAGTGCAGGTCCCTGCCAGGTGAGTAATTGCTCCGGAGTCCACAAAGCCACAGAGTTATTGTGAAATTTTCCAAGGTGCTTGTGCTCAGGTGGTTGTGGTTCCCCAGGCAAAGGGCTGCCAGGCCCCTGGGCATGGGGCTGAGGACATGCTCCCCTGGGAACACCCCCTCCCCACGGCACGGGCACTTCTCCCGCGAGGTGCCGTGTGAGCCGACCGTGTCAGATCCGGGGGCGATAAAACGGGTGTAATGTTGTGTTGCAAAAGGAACAATGAATGTAAATGAGTTGGAGAGGGTTTTATTATTAAAGGGAAGATGGATGGTTCAGCTATCTGGTGTGGGAAAAGCCGGTGTCCTTATTAAATGTAATTATCTGCAGCGCTAATAAAAGCCTGCAGATCTCCCCGGGTCAGGCCGCTCTCCGCTCCCCCCGCGCTCCCAAACGCTAATAAGGAGCAGCTGGAAGAGCCTGAAGAGGAGTTCAGAGGAGATGCCCATCACACCAAGCACTTGCTAATTGCTGCTCAAGGAGAACACGGAGCCCATCAGCGCGGCTGCTCAACTGGCCGTGCAGGATGAGGAGCTCCGAGCCGTGGCGAGGGGCTGGAACAGCGGCAGAGATGGAGGAGGGAGGTGCTTTTCCCACAGCGCCTATGGGAATCGTCACCCCCCTGCCCTTGTGTCCGGCTCCTGCAGCTGCAGGGAGACGCTCGGCTGCTCCTCCTGCTCCTGCTCCTCCCGCCTTGCCCCAGGATGCTGCTGGTGCAATAACAGCGCCGCTGACCTCAAAGGGATGAGAACAAAAGCCGGGATGCGGAGGGGAGGAGGCATCATCCCAAATGAGATGCTTCGGAGTGCTTTGATCTGCTATTGTTTTAATTAATGCCTCTAATAAGAATGGGAGATTCTGGATAAAGGATCCCTGGATCATCAATTTAATGAGCTTTCCCTTTGGAGGAGCTGTGAGCAAGGCTGCTGGTCCGGCTTGGAAACTTCCCAGCAGCGTCAGCGCGGGCTCGGCCGTCCTGGGAAAGCTGCGGGAGCAGAGAGCAAGCAGGGACAAGGGCTGGGAAAACAAACACCCTTTTCCAGCTTTCCCTAAGGAAGCACAAGCCAATGCAGTCTCCATCGATTTTAAGGGATGCTTCCAACCTGGTCTCCTGGAGCTTCCAAAGGCTGGAGAAAAACCTCCAGGAAACCCAAATAATGCTTTTTGGAGAGCAGCACCAAAAGAGGGGCTGGAACAGGGACAGGCAGAGCTCTGCAAAAGCTGAGAAGGCCCCACGTGCCCAGCCTCCAGTTCATGATTCCCTGGGACACCTCCCTGCTAGAAAGGGGGATGTCTGGGGGGATGCCCAGTCACCCCAGTCAGGCACTGGGGAGAGGGGAGCAGGGACCAGGGACCATCTGGCTGCTTGACAGGAACCAGGAGTCACACTCCTGACTCTCATTATTGCTCCAGTGGAATAATTGCTGTTAAAAGTCTTCTGGCTGCAGAGGTTGCGGCCCTGAGATGGGCAGAGGGACAACCAGCCTCCACATCACCCCCATCCCCTCCACGCTCAGCCCCAACGCTCCAGTGAGTGCCAGGGGGTGGCACACACGTGCCCAGGATGCAGCTGACCTGACAGACCCCCACATTCCTGGGCAGTGTTTTCCAATCCGAGCCTGGCTGTTTCCCTGGGTGGTAAATAACAGAGCACGGCTGCTGTGCCACTGATCCCGTGGGAATGATGGGCATTTCAGCTGGAGAAGGTTTGCTTTCAGTTTTGCCTGACCAAGGAATAAATAGAGGGAATTTTCCCCCCCATGTGTCTATCTGTAATTTCAGGGTGGGAAGTTGTCATTTTTCTGCTGGCAGCATTTGCTGTCAATTCTCAGGGATGTCATCAGAGCCACAGGACTCGGGCCAGCTCCCATCAAAGCCCATGGAAACGACTTTCTGCTTCCCACAGCCTCACCAGGGATGGATTTGGCTGTCGTGCAGCTGTTCCAGAACACGGGGTGAATTCAGGGTGCTCCATAAATAATTACCATTAACAGCAAGGCCTGGCACACGCCTCCTCAGGTCCTCACTGGCTGCCAGAGCCCTTAACCTGCCTTGGCTCTCCAGCAGGATGGCACCCAAAGCACCTGGTGAGTGATCTGAGAGGTGACCACGGGTCTCACAGTGCTGGTGCTGCCCAGGTCGGGATGTCCTCACAAAAGCAGGAACCTTTCTCCCTCCAAAAACTTAGATTCTCATCCCACAGTTCCTGGGGTCTCTTCCAAAACATCTCTTCCCAGAGACACCCCAATCCCCAACAGCCTTGCCTGGCACAAGAAACCCCTTTGGCCACTGAACCTGCTGTCTTGTGGTGGCACAAACCTCTTTCTGACAGTGGCAAAGGTCTAATTTTAGACTCAGGTGGCTTTTTTGGGCTGGTCCCTTTTACATCCAGCTGGGCTTTTTGGGCTGGCAGGGACAGCAGGAGCCGTGAGATGAAAGGTGGGGGGCTGTGAGTTCCCTCTGTGCTCTGCTGGGGTGCTCTGGTGGCTGGAGGGGCTGCAGGTGATGGGAGGAAAGGATGCTGAGCCTCCTTCATCCCCGGCCCCACGGCAGGTCCTGTCGTTGGAAGGGAGCGCTGGGTTGAGCTAATGGTTATAAAAAATTCCTTCTGGCACCTTCCCCCTCTGCAGATGAGGAAGGAAAGTTGATTTTTTTTGCAGTTTCATTTACTACAGGCTGAAAGATTCCTGTACAGGGCTGGCTCCCTGTCCTCCAGCTAGTTAGAGCGCAATCCTGCCTAAATTGTCTTTTTGATAACTGTTCTGGCTGCAAGAACAGAGGTTCCTGTGGGGAATTCACACAGGGCTGCCTCCCGCTCCCCCATCCTTCATATTGCAATATTGCTCTTTACCCAGCAGAAGATATTCCTAATCGGCTCCACGGAAAGCAATAAAGCCTCTTCAACACTTCATTGGCTCTGACATTTAAGGCGGGCGGTGGGAGCACAGGTGGAGGAAGGGGCTCCCTGACCCCTGCGGGGTGTGGGACGGGGGTGCTGTGGGGAGGTGAGTGCTGTGGGGAGGTGGGTGCTGGGGGGAAATGGGTGCTGGTATCCTGTGGGGCATTGCTGCAGCCTCTGGGGCATCGCTCTGGCTTATGGGGTATCGTTCTGTCTGTCTTATGGGGCAGAATTCCAGTGTGGGGCAGAATTCCATCTCATGGGGCATCACTCTGTCTATTTTAAAAGACACTGCTCCATTGTAAGGGGCATCACTCCATCCATCCATCCATCCATCTTATGGGAAATCACTCCATCTTAGGAGCATTATTTGTCTTATGGGGAATCACTCCAACTTATGGGGCACAATTCCAACTTATGGGGCACCACTCCATCCATCACTTCCTTCCTCTTATGGGGCATCACTCCCTCTTTTGGGCCATCTCTCCCTGTGGGACACATCTTCAGGATGTCTCTGCAGCACCCCACAGCACCCCAGCACTGCAGGCAGCCCCACCCCACCCAGGCCCCGCGTGTTTCCCGCGTGGCTGCAGCTCCCTGGGTCCTTCCCTCCGCTCCATGACCCCCCTCCCCGAGCTCCCCGTTGGAGGGCTGCAGGCTCTGCCCCGGCTGGAATGGCTCAGTTTTACGAGGCAGTGACTGCAGCCGGAACCGTTGCCTCCGAGCCCTGGGAGGATTGGAGCTGGAGCAGGAGCAGCGTGCTGAGCATCCTGGCACGATGCCTCTGCTCCTATAAAGCGTCATGTTTCCAAATGGGTAATTACTGCTCTGGGATTTATGCAGTACTTCCTCTAAGTGGTTGTGTGGGCTGCCATTCCTCGATGAATTAAAAAAGAAAAAAAAAATAGAAGAGAAAAAGAAGGATAAAAAATAAAAGGAGCCTGATGCAGCAGTGGTGAGGCGAGGGCAGAAATGAGCTCAGTGTGCTCTGCCCTTACCTGGCAATAATGGGAAAGTGCTCTTTCAATTGAGCTGTTCCATTCTTTTGCCCTGAGCTATGAGAAGTAGATTGGATGAAAATTATCAGGCTCCCTGTCTAGAATAAATATTCTTGAAATGGAGCAAGTCATAAATAAGCGAGCAGCAATATCCTGGGTTATGAAGATATAATTTCTATCTTTAATAGCTGAGTAGGCCCCGGGGACTGTCTGGAAGTGGCCTGCCTGGCCCCAGTATTGATGAGGGGAAAAATACAAACAAGCAAAAAGGAGCTTTTGTTTCTTTAACCCTGAAATTATTGATACTTGGAGGGAAATAACGAGGTGCTGTGGCCGGAACGTGTGTCTCCATCGCCGCGGAGGGCGGTGAGCCGCTCTGGTGGGATTAGCTGGGCTCAGCCCCTGGTTTATCCCTTGGGAAGGCAGCCCCAGGCTCCCACCAGAGCCCTGCAGCCGCTGGTGGTGCCGTGGCAGCACCCCTGGCATCGGGATGGCACTGCTGGCAGATCTCTGTGCTGGGGACACGCGGGACAGGAGGGGACAGGGAGCTGGCAGAGCAACGGTGTTGTTCCCCACCTTTGAGCAAGGGATGGGGGAAAGCACCCTGCACCAGAGAGAGTTCAATAGAATATAAATATTTATTCACAGAGGGAATTCCATAAAATACAGATGTTTATTTCCAGAGCTGCCGCCGGCCCCGCCTTCGGAACCCGCAAGGTGGGACGATAATTAATAAGAGTTGACGGGATGAAGCTCCAATTTTGATGGGATTAGTCTTAATGGTTTTATTTTTAAAAGCCATTTAATTACTAATCAGCTCTCCCTTACAAGCTGATACGTGCTGGGGCTGTTTAAAGCAGTCTGTGAGGGGGCTTTGCTGGCGGGCAGCTGGGATGGCTCTCGGAGCTTCTTAAAAATGTCCTGCTTTTCCTGGTCCCTGCTGAGCCATCTGTGCCCATGGCATCGCCCTGTCCCAGGGGCTGGATGGGATGGGTGGACCTGTGCCATAGCCAACAGCCCTGGAAGTGTCCAAGGCCAGGCTGGACAGGGCTTGGAGCAACCTGGGCTAGTGGAAGGTGTCCCACCAATGGCAGGGGGTGGGACTGGATGGGCTTTAAGGTCCCTTCCAACCAAACCAACCTGGGATTCTGTGATCCCATTAGGGGGTTTGGGGTCAAATGGATCACTCAAAGGACTGGTGCTCCCAACCCCAGTGCTCCCCACTCCCCCAGCCAAGCCCAGCCCTTTCATTTATAACACGACAGCAGCCGTCCCTTAATCTTTTAATTACACGGAGTGACACGGGTGAAATAACTCCTTTCATTTCTGAGCCACTGACATGATTAAGAACCAAAGTCGACTGTTTTGGAAAGAAAATGGTGTAAATTGCCCATCGTGTGAGATCTGTATCACCTTGCAGGCGAGCGGGGGAGCGGTGAATCCATCACCCGGGCCCTGCCGGGGGACCATCGCACCGTTATTAAATTATATGTTTTTTAAAGAAGCCGACACGCCGATCTGTTTCGTACCAGTAAATATGTGATTTACATTTAATTCTGAGTAACCTTTCCACGGCCAGCGAGGTGTGAAGGAATTTAATGACACAAAGCCACGTTTATGAAGAGCCCATTCATATTCATTAGGCTCACGCATTAACAACCCTGCCGGTGACATCTCCCCAGCACGGCCCCTACTGCTGCAGTTTGTGGGGGGCTAAGAGGGAGTGAGGGCTGGCATCGAGCCCCCTGCACAGACAAACCCACTGAAAATATCGTCCAAAACAAAGAGAAATGAAAGCAGGGCTGGAAATCAGACATTCCCAGGTCTGGCACACGAAGGGCTGGTTAACAGAAGGGCTCCTTGTGGTTCAGAGGGATTTGGGGTGAGAAACGGAGGCCTGGAGAGGAAGATCTTCTTTGTGCCCATGATGTTCAGGAAGGAAGATGTTTTGAGGTCACTGATCACCTTCTTTAAAGCACCTAAAATTTAGGAGGCAAGGGAAAAGCCACCCAGCCCACATCAACATGTGTCAGCTCCGTTGTTTTGGAGCACATGGAACTTGAGGTGCCCTGTATGAGGCTCAGGGAGGTGTGGGTCACTGCCATGGAAGTGGCAGCTGGAATCAAAGAATCACAGAACCATTAAGGTGGGAAAAGCCCTCTGGGATCACTGAGTCCAACCATTCCCCCAGCACTGCCAAGGCCACTGTTAAACCACGTCCCCGAGGGCCACACCCACACAGCTTTTGAACACTTCCAGGGAAGATGATCCCACCACATCCCCAGACAGCCTGGTCCAATGCCCGACCACCCTTTCAGTGATGAAATTTTCCCCAATATCCAATCCAGTTAACCAGTCCAGCCTTGGGGCACCTTCTCTCGTGGGATGAAGGGGGTCTCCTGGGATCCCCCAGCTGGGCCCAGGCTCATCAGTACTTTAAACACAAAAACCACACTCTATGAGGAAATTAAAACATGGCTGGCATCAGAATCTGTCCTGCCAGCCCCTGCCTGATGGCAAAGCAAATAAACCACAACTGGCTGCACTGAGGAACAATCGGGTGTATGAGGGTGCCATAAGCACATAATCAAAGCAGAGGCTCTCTGTGCCCCTGGGCAGCCCTGCCATGGGCACCAGGACACGGACACAGCAGCTGGAAGGGACCAGGGGCATCTCCCTGGTGCTCAGAGTGACCTGTGCCAGGAGGAAGCCGGTGCTCATCCTACGCCAGAGAAAATATTTGGCTTTAAACCCTTCCAAAGCAGCAGGTGATGGCTCGGGAAGTGCAAAGGGAAGCAGCCCCTGTGCCGGGGGGAGCCCTGAGCGCCTCAGCGACCTTGGGAGGGCAGTTTGTTTTTCCAGCTTCTTCTCCTCATCCCAAGGGAGTCACCTGCTGCCCTCGGCGGGAGCTGGGGTGTGAAACCCTGGAGGTGCCAAGGGAGAGGCAGGCAGTGCCTGCCCTTGGCTGAGCCCCCACCCTGCCTGCACCCCCCTTGGCATGGCACCCTCAGCCCCCATGGTCCTGGGAGTGGTTTTATCCCCCAGGAGTGGTTTTATCCCCCGGGAGTGGTTTTATCCCCCTGGCTCCAGCCCCAGCCACTGTAAGGGGGGTGGGTGGGTGGCTGTGCCCACCCTGGATATCCCCAACCCCTCCCCACATCATCCCAGCACCATTCCCTCATCCCTCACCCATCCCAGCAGCCCCATAGAGGCTCCTGTCACCCTCCTCCCTCCCTTCAAAGCCTCAGTGTTTTCCTGCTGCCCCCTGATAAGATAATAATTCGCCTTCCCTTCTGTCCATCTCGTTGGAAGTGTTTATGGAAGCATTTTTTTCTCCTTTAAACATTTTTTTTTGCACCCTGATGCTCCCTGGGCACCCCTGGCCCCGTGGGGCTGCCAGCTGTCCCCGTCCTCTCCCTGATGGATGGACCAGAACCCTTTCTAGCAACAGGGCCGTGATTTTCCTGCTGAACGTTGCTTAAAATCCAGCAGAAAGAGTAAAAATGACCCTTTGCAGTGCAGAAACACCCCCCAGGGCCCAGCTGCCGGTACAATGAGGGCACAGGGAGGTGACCCAGCACCACTGATGGGCGAGTGATCCATATTTACCAACCCTCATCCCGGGAAAAACACCTTTTAGAGCCGATGACATTGTGACATGCCCACTCAGAGCAGGGAGAAGTGTCTTACAGGCTGCCTGTGCTGCAAATGAAACATTAATTAATTTACCAGCAGGAAGGATATAAATAACTAAATCAGATGGTGCGACTTATTCATGAGGTCCTGATGGAAGGCAATTGTTATTCCTGGCTGTGCAGGTTAATGAACACGCTCTCCTTTTCCCAGCATCACATGCTAAAAATACAAGCAGGCCAAGCCTTGCCTGGTGGGTCCCATCCCCCCCATCCCACGGCCCCAGGAGGGTCCCAGCACACGGAGCCCTGGGAGGGCACCCACGCCTGGGGCTGGGGAGCAGGGGGTGGATCTGGGGGCTGGAAGGAGAAGTGTGCAGGAGTGGAAGGGAAGATGCTCCCAACAGCCAGAAATTCAACCTGGTCTGAACACCCCTTCCCTGGATGGGGTGCAGGGAATCCTGGAGTCATGGAATCATGGGATGCTTTAGGTTGGGAGGCACCTTACAGACTGTCTTTTTCCATAGCCCTGCCATGGGCAGGGAGGGACACCTTCCACCAGCCCAGGTGGCTCCAAGCCCTGTCCATCCTGGCCTTGGATACTTCCAGGGATCCAGGGGCAGCCACAGCTTCTCTGGGAATTCCATCCCAGCCCCTCACCACCCTCACAGCCAGGAATTCCTTCCCACTATCCCATCTATCCCTGCCCTGGCAGTGGGAAGCCATTCCCTGTGTCCTGTCCCTCCATCCCTTATCCCAGGTCCCTCTCCAGCTCTCCTGGAGCCCCTTTAGGCCCTGGAAGGGGCTCTCAGGTCTCCCTGAATCCTTCTTTTCTCCAGGGGAACCCCCCCAGCTCTCCCAGCCTGAGTCCAGATCTCTCACACAGGCAGAGTTTATTCTTTAGGATTTATCTAAATCAGGGCTCCTGAACTTTTAGCTTTAGGGTGTCCCTCTTTTTTCAGGAAGCTGGGGAGACATTGTGCTCCCAAGCCTAGTGCACTGTCAGTTGTGAATATGCAGGAATGTGCTCTCCCAGACTCATGGACCTGCTGCAGAGGATGTTTGGTTGTTGGTCAGAACACCCCAGCGAGGTTGTGCTCACGGGGTTTGGTTAAATCCAGGGACATCCCTGTGCCAAGCGAGGGCCTCGTGGCAGGAGCAGCCCCCTCTCCTGCTCCCTGCTCTGTCCCTCGGAGCCACAGCAGCTCCCACTCTGGCTCTGGCAGATCCTGCCTTGCTTCCCCTCGAGCAGAGATTTTCCACAATGTGCTGCCTTTTCATTTGCCAGTGCTTAAAAGGATTGGAAAGATTAGGAGATTTCAATTTAGCAGCAGGCAGGCAGTATGTCAGGCAGCTTCCTGCTCCAGAACAACATGCCCTCATCAATAACACCAGCCCTCAGCCACGAAAATGCTCGAAGGTGAAAACAAGATTTTTTTTTTTTTTAAAAAAAGGAGGAACTAAAGAAAAACAAAGCTCTGGAGCCCCAGCCACCTCTGCTTTCGGTTTCTGAGGGTGTGAAGCTCAAACTGCTGAACTTGAAGCAGATGCTCAGCCTGTGCTCCCTGAGTTTATCAAAAATCCTGGTTTGGTTTGCCCAGCTCGAGGGGCTGCTTGTGGAGAAAGAGGAAAGCTGGGAATTCGAGGTGGGAGGTGTGCAGGCAGCTGGAGACTGGGATTGAGCCACACTGATCTGCATCCCTCGGGATGGGAGAGGGGCCTGAGCATTCCTGGGGCTGGGAGAGGGGCCTGAGCATCCCTCAGGGTGGGAGAAGGGCTTGAGCATCTCTTGGGGTGGGAGATGCACCCCAGCATCCCCCAGCCTGGGAGTGATGCCACAGCATCCCTCATCCCAGGAGTGGTACCCCGGCATCCTGCAGCCTGGGAGCATCCATCAGCCTGGGAGGGGCACCTCAGCTTCCCCCAGCCTGGGAGGAGTACCTCAGTATCCCCCAGCCTTGGAGGGGTACCTCAGCTTCCCCCAGCCTTGGAGGGGCACCTCAGCTTCCCCCAGCCTTGGAGGGGCACCTCAGTATCCCCCAGCCTTGGAGGGGCACCTCAGCTTCCCCCAGCCTGCTCAGCATCCCCCCGCTCTGCAAGCACCCCCCAGCATCCCCCATCCTGGGAGCTGTACCCCATCCTCCCCCAGCCTGGGGCAGTGTCCCAGTGTCCCCCAGCCCGGGGCAGTGGCCCAGCCCTGCAGCTGCACATGCCCTGGCAGTTATTAAAACGTGTAGCTCAGTCAGGGCCCGCGATCAGCTCCGAGATATCATTGTCAGCCGCCGTAGTGTGACTTTTTTTTCCTTCTCTCTTTTCCCTTTGATTGGAATGGAGCCTCCTGGGAGACGTGAACTCATCGCAAATGGCTTCCCAGGGATGGGAGCAAATGAAATGTAACAAATCTCCATTTGCAATTTTGGGGGCACGTGACTGGAATGGGAATGGGGCCGGCGGAGCTGAGCTCTGCCTCGGTGCGTTACCAGCAGTCAGTGGCTGCTGCCTGCTAAAATAAACCCTTTATCACCTTCATCCTTCATTTCCAGTGCAGCTAAATAACACAGCAAAATGGCACAGCCCGGCCCACTCAGCCCAGGACTTTGGCTTCCCGGCAGGGGCGTGAGGGAGAAGATTTTATTCCGGTTTCCTTCAGAGCTCTACAACCCCCTGTTCTAAAAGGACAATTTAGGGGGTTGTTGTGGTGTGGAAAAGCTTTCATGGGGGTGCAGAGCTCCCATGCCTGGTGAGCTCTGTGCATGCCCTGGGCCATGCCATGCCATGAGTTGTCATGCCATGCCACGAGTTGTCATGCCATGCCATGCCATGCTACACCAACCCCTTCCAAGGCCCCCTCAGTTCCAGCTGTTCTCTCACACATCCCTTCCCACCACAGCTCCCCATGGCTTCACCTGGGACACCACTGCAGTCTCCCTGTGCCCAGATTCCAGCATTTCTCCCTCAGTTAGGCCATTCCCCCCGGTGGGCAGAGCCGAAGCTGCCCCTCAGCACAGCCTGGCAGGGGACATTGCCCATCCCATGGCACAGCTGTGCTGCTCCATCAGTGCTGATGGGCACAGGGCTGCTCCAGCTGCACCACGGCATTCCAGGATGAGGGGTCTGGTTTGTTTTCTATCCTCCCAGCAGGAGCAGTTGCCTCTGTGGCTCCTCTGGAAGGCTGAGGAGCTCCGACCTCACGGGGTTAACACCTTGTGGTGTTACAGAATTTCATGTTCTTGCAGCAGAACAGAGACTTTGCCCCCCGGTTGCTGCCCAGTTGCTGCCCAGTCTCTGCTGGTGTTGTTGGTGTTTCACTTCCTAAACACCAAGCTCAGTGTTAAAAGATATAAAACAGAAAACTAAGTTTTGTTGGATAATGGGAAGAAATTATTCCCTGTGAGGGTGGGCAGGCCCTGGCACAGGTTGCCCAGAGAAGCTGTGGCTGCCCCTGGATCCCTGGAAGTGTCCAAGGCCAGGTTGGACGGGGCTTGGAGCAGCCTGGGATAGCAGGAGGTGTCCCTGCCCTTGGCAGGGGGTGGGACTGGATGGGCTTTAAGGTCCTTTTCCACCGAAACTATTTGATGATTCTATGAAAAAAAAATCCTTTCTGACCTATAACCTTCAGAACATCCTGGGTGTGCCTGGATCTGGGTCTCCTTCCCACCAGAAGAGGGATCTGGCTCACAGGGTGGGCATGTGCTGGGCACAGAGCTCTGGGGTCATCCTGTGCTGCTCTGGGGTTCATTTTTTATGGATTTTACTGGGAATGTTGATGATCAGTGCCATTTGTGTCCTTCTCCCTGTCACTCCACGGAGCTCAGCTGGGTACAGGGGGCCCAGCTTACCCTTGAATCCCACCTCAGCATCTCCAGCCATCAGGTGACCTCCTCTTGTGTGATCCAGGTGTGGGTTTGGGTCCAGACTCGGGTTATTTGCTGTCAGACCCCACAAACTCACTGCAGTCCTGGTGCTGTGCAGGTCTGTGCCCACAGATCTGATTTCTTTTTGATTCCTTGTGATTGACAAACCTTCACTGTGTGGGCCTGAGGCTTTGGGTTGGTTTTGGCTTGTTTTATAAATATCCAGGCGGCTTTGGCAGCCGAATGGAAATGCTGAGCCTGACGAGTAACAGATGTAATTTTACAGGAGCATTAACTGATCCACGGGGTTAAGTAGATGTGAACACAAACACAGAAGTCCCTGGGTCTGTGTGCTCTGCCTGGGAAAACCCCATCCTACCCCAATTACTCATGTCCTGCCCTGCTGATGGTACCTCTCCATTTGAGCTCTAATTCTTCACACCCACGGTGGGGCCACCTTTGCTCTGGGGGCACATTCCCAGGGGACAGCAGGGTCATCCATGGGGGGACCCAGCCAGGGAACCACCCCAGAACCCAGCCAGGCTGCAGGTGTGGTGTGGGCAGGAGGTGCAGGCAGGTCCCACCTGGGGATGCTCCCGGGCATGGGTCCCTGTGGGATGGAAGGGGTGGAACTGTCCCTGTCAGGAGGGCTCTGGGGCAGGCAGGGGAGGCAGGGAGGTGACTCTGTGACATCTGGGGGAGCTCGTGGTGGGAGGTGATGGAAGTGAAGGGTGGCAGAGAGGGGCTGCAGCCAACCCTCCCTCCAGGGCATTTCTGCCTCTGGGGATGCAGCTTTTCCTGCAGCTCTCCTCGCAGAGCAGCCATGGGATGTGTGTTCTGCTGGAGGATGGAGCAGCTCATGGGATCAGGGGGCTGTCCTGGCTTTGGTGTTGGTCCCTTCCACCCACTGGGAGGCCTTAGGGCCGGGGTCAGCCGTGGGACGAGCTGTGCCAGGCTGTGCCAGGCAGTGCCAGGCTGTGCCAGGGAAGGGAGGGTGTTTCTCCACTTCTTTATTTTCCAGGAGGAGAGTTAATTTTAGCAGAACAAACAGAGGAGGAAGGCTGTGCTAATGAGACACAGATGAATCTCGCTGGCTCCCGGGGTGTCCGGGGAGCTGTTTTTCCAGCACTAATAACCCAGCCTACAACAATGAGCGAGGCTGATATTGTTTGTTATTGCTAATAGATGCTGCTGATAACTTTATCTGCAGCTCCGAGAGCTCCTGGCTGGCAGTGCTGGGAAGGTGCCTGGCACTGGCACTCACAGCATCCCAAATGCTCTGCCAAGGGATCCGTGCTGTTTGGGGCTGCAGGGCTGTGTCCCACCAAAGGATGGGCTCTGTGGCCATCCCTCGGGTGGGAAGGGAGCCTGGGGAAGGCACTTTGTGCTGGTGAAGGTGGCTGAGCACTGGGGGAGGCACTGGCAGAGGTCGTGGAGCTCCCACCATCCTCAGAGCACTTGAGGGCCATGGTTCTGGTCAAATCCATTGGGAATGCTGGGTTAGGGACTGGTTTAGGGGAGGAATTGCCTAATGGAGGAAGGGTGGCCCCACTGAAACAGTCAGGGCCAGGGACAGAGTGGGAAGAGCCCGAGTCGAGGTGATGGGGCAGCACAGGGAGGGACTGGTGTTCAGCACCCTCCTGCCAGGCAGGGGTGTCTGGGGGAAAACCAGCTCTTCTGGTGAAGTGCATCTCATTCTGAGGCCCTGTTTAGAGCCACACATGCCACAGCATGTGATATGTGCCAGAAACTCCACTGAAAAAAAGCCCTCTTAAGGCTCTCAAATGCTGAATAGAATGACAGCATCCCAGGCAGGTCTCTGGGTTCTCTGGATTATGAAGCAGCCCGGTGGCTCCACTGGGTTTTCTGGGCCCGGGAATGTTTCCCTGGGGAATTCCAGTAGCAAAACCCCCAAACCACTTGCTTAGAAATCCTTTTCTCTTGAAAACCCTCGCCCTGATTTGTTAAAGAAATGACTCTAAAAGCAGAAGCCACCGCGGGGGCAGCTGGTTCCAACCAGCCCCTCGTCTGCTCCAACCACAGCTCTTTGTGCTGCTGGGGGGGTTCGGCCCCCCCCGAGCAGGGTCCTGGCCCCGGCCCCGGCGGTGAACCTGTGGTGGGGACACGGCCACCAGCAGCCACAGCTCCGGGTTCACACACGAGCGTGGAGCAGAAGCTGCTCAGAGGAAAGCGAGAAAAGAGCAGAGAGATGCAAATGCGGTGGAAAATGTGACTGTGAGCAGGGCAGCGGGCTCAGCTCTGCCGTCTCACAGCGGGGCAGTTTCGACCGAGGCCTTTTCTGTCCTGCTTTTCCCCCCCCAGTATCCGATCCCGTCAGAGAAGCCATTTCACGTGTCTCTGCAGCTCCCGACCAGCCTGGAAGTGGCTGGCTTGCAGGGAGGGAAGTGGCAGCAGGAAAACAAAGCCATAAGAGTCTGAAGGATATTTATTTTCATATCTACAAAGCGAGCCTGCAGAGAGAGGCGCAGGGATGTTTGGTTTCCAGCGCTGGAGCCGGGCTCCGAAATCACTTCCCGACGGGTTTGGGTTGTAGGGGAGGTGTTTGGCTGAATCACAGTTAAGTACAGGAGGTACCAAACACAGCCTCAAATCCATGCTTATTCAGGAAAGATCTTTAAGCATGTAATTAGCTTTAAGCACATGCTTAGGTGCCTTACAAGTGGGGATGCTTTGCTGAATTAGGGCCGTAATTACTGGGCTGCTACTGTGTCTGTGTCCGTGTTTACCCCGTGGGCGCTCCATGGAACACTGCCCGGGCCACCGCGGGAACGTTGGTGGGACAAGCCGGGCACCCTGGCCCCGGGGAGGGCCTTGGTGGAGTGTCTGCAGCCAGCAGGCCCTGGAGGTGTTTGGGAGCTCCTGGAATGAGCAGTGCCAAAGCCCTTTGGGGTTCAGCACCACCGTGACCCCCGAGCTCAGCTCCCAGGGCTGGGGATCAGCTCATCGCTGCAGAACCTCCCCTTCCTCTTGTGCAAAGAGCCAGCGCAGCTGTATTGGCCCTGATAAACATCTGCAAGCCGAGCAGGGCTCTGGAGGGGCCGGTGGCTTTGTCTGAGGGCTGTCCCAGGCTGGGAACTGCTCCACCGGCATCACTGGAGCCGGAGCCGGCTCATGTGCTCCTCCTGGCTCCCGGCTTCCCAAAGGGACCAAGAGCACGGGCAGGAAAACGCCACGAAGCCTTCGGAGACACGGGGTGTATTTATAGCCGAGGCTTTCATGTCGCTGACACGGGAGGCCAAACCAAACACGCCGAGGCTGCAAGAAAGCAGGAAACGAAACCGGATCGTCGCTCGCCAGAGCCCTCGGATGAGTGTGAGAGGCAAACGTGAGCGTGGCAGCTGTGCCCCTGTGGGCGGCAGAGCTGGGCGCCAGCCCCGTCCCCGGGGTGAGAATCCTGCTCCCAGTCCAGCCCTGGCAGCGAGGGGTTAATGGGAGAAGATTTTCCCATTCTCACTGGTCTCTGTCGAGCACTCGTGGGACAGGTGGTTTGAGGTTTTGCAAAGCAAATATAACCTTCACTTGGAAACCATGCTGGCTTTCGAGGGGCTCTGTGAGGAGCACAGGATCCCAGAATCCCAGAGTCACCGAGGTTGGAAAAGACCTCCAGGATCACCGAGTCCATCCTGTGCCCAATCCCCACCTTGTCCCCCAGCCCAGAGCACTGAGTGCCACGGCCAGGCCTTCCTTGGACACCTCCAGGGATGGAGACTCCACCACCTCCCTGGGCAGCCCCTTCCAATGCCTGACAGCCCTTTCTAGGAAGAAATTCTTCCTGAATTTCAGAGCAGTGCTCTTCCAGGCTCCCTCCTGGAGCTGCTGGGCTGCCGCTTTGTGCTGAGCCTCTCCCTGCTCTGCTCCCCTCTTGCTGTGTGAGACACCTTGGCCATGCTCCTGTGCCCTCGAGGGTGGACACAGCCTGGGAAACCCGGGCTAGTGGGAGATGCCCCTGCCCATGGCAGGGGTTGGAACAAGATGAGCTTTAAGGTCCCTTCCAAGCCAAATCATTCCAGGATTCTGTGATTCTGTGAATTACAGGGCCAGCTCTGGGTGGCTTTGGCCTGTGCCTGTGTGTCTGACCCTGGGGGAGGTTGGTCCATGCCACGGGCACTTCTTCAAAGCACACACCCAGCAGCACCATCCAGGGAGCTGCTGCACCCCCAGGGATGCTGGAGCCTCCTGCCAGGACTCAGCCCTCGATCTCTGACCTTGAAGAAACTCTGCTAAGCTGTTCTCACTTCCTCCAGAATTGTTAACCTGGGTTAAGAGGATATTTTCCACGTATGGCAGATTGCAACAGCGAGGCTGGGACCAGAACAGGCGCTGATTAAAGAACAAGCCCCACGTTTAAGGCAGTGTAATGATTTCCACCGAACTTAATGGCTGCGAAACAGAAACAAGTTATCGCTGGCACATCAAAGGGCTGGAAAAATGTAGTCAACGGTACCTTTGAGCTATTATGCATATCAAGTGGCAAGATAGCATCGTGAATAATAAGGGATTTGCAGCGAGGTTGCACAAACAGCAGTGAAGCAACTGCTCACCACGCACCTCCTCCCGGGCTACATCAAAAGCCCGAGAGAAGGGCGACTCATTTCCAAATTGCTGCACATCCAGAGGCAATCGGAGGCAGAGGCCTCGAGATGCTCAGGAGGAGGCTGGGACATGACACAGCTCAGGGGCCAAAGCGAGGGGTTGGCGCGCAAGGCCGAGCGCTGAAGGGATCAGTTTTGGGTGTCACCAGGTCTGGCCTAACCCCAGACGAACTCCCCGTGCCCCTGGGAGGCCAAAGCTTCCTTCACCTGGCAGTTGCTCCATCTTCTTTCTAAGCTTCCTCCTTCACCAGGTTTTTATTTGTTCCCAGTAAATAACAGGGGCAGCTCCCTTTATCCCTTTCCTTTTGGGTTGGCTTTCCTCTTACGTTGGCACTGCATTGGAAAGGCCTTTTCTCTCCCCGCTTTCTTGGCCACCAGGTGTTTTGTACACTCTGAGCATTGTCCATGTGAAAGTCCCTCAAATAAATATTAAGGGGGTTAAACTTCCCTGACCCAGCTCTCCTCGCCCCATCCCTGGAGGTGTTCAAGGCTGGGTTGGACAGGGCTTGGAGCAACCTGGGCTGCTGGAAGGTGTCCCTGCCCATGGCAGAGGGGTGGAACAAGATGATATTTAAGGTCCCTTCTAACCCAAACCATTCTGTGCTTCTGTGACTCCCTGGATGGGCTGTTCCCTCTGGTCCCTTTAGAGCAGGGTGAGCAGCTGACCTGCTCGAGCTTTCTGTCCTGTCAGCCCTAATGAAACTGAAATGCCACTGGATTACAATGGATTTTTGGTGTTCCCCTCCTGAAGGCATCCCGGAGCACGTGGAGTTGTGGGCACATCGCTCCTGAAGCCACCACGAGGAGGGGACAGAGCAGGCCCGTGTGGCTGCCACTGCCACCACACACAGAGGAAGGTGCATCCCCCAAAGTCTGCTGGAGCCCTGACACATCCCCCTGCATCCCCCTGGCCTGGTGTCCGGTGGCAGGAGAGGAGCCAGGGGCTGGGATCGGTGTGAGCCCGGCACACCTCAGCACCAGACGGCTGCTTAGTAAGGCTTTCCCAGCCCTCAGCAATTACAAGGCGAAGAAAGAAACCCACTTGACTTGCAAATAGCGCTGGTTGGGTAACGAGTGAGTCTCCCAACCCACAGCAGTAGCCCCGGGGCCCGCGGGGCCGCCTCAGTCTGACACGGTTAAATTTTCGCAGCGAGTGCTGATGACAGAGGATTACAAGAAGGAACAGTCCATCCTCAATAAGTGGTTTCACTTGAGAGCTGCAACCCAGTTTGCTAATTCCTCTGGTATTTCTGGCAGCGGCGCTCTCTGCACGCCTCCCGTGCTAACGCCTGCCCGCAGCACCTTCCTCCGCCGGCGCATCCCTCGGGGTTATCCTGGTTCTGGGAGGGATGGGACCGGCCCATTAGTCACCAGCCACCCGCCGGTGTTCCTGGAGAAGTGGGAAGGATGGCGTGGGATGGGCAGACGGGGACGGGCCGGGAGGGCGGTGCTGTGTGGGATGGGGGGTGGCCGAGCCCTGCTCCGGGGGAGGGGACACGGTGCCACCCAGTCACACCACAGGTGGTTTTAAATAGGTTTTTTCACGGTTTTGTTCTCGTCTGGTGCCTGTTTGTCTCGTGTCCAAGGACGTGTTGGGAACCCTGAGCACAGAAGGTTCGAGCAGGAAGATAAAGTCACTCCTGGAGCTCTGGTTGCTGCCAGCCCTCGGATGTTGATCTGGCTTTGCCGTGGCCAACGGGGTCTCCCTCACCGTGAGCACCAGGAATTCAGAGCCAGATGGACACGGGGATGGAGATTTGAAGATGCCCGTGTCCCCCCACCCCGAGATGGTGATGTCCCCCATCCCGACGTGCCCATGTCACCCACCCCAAGGTGCCCATGTCTCCCACCCTGGCATGGCCCTGTCCCCCATTGCAGCTCTGCTCCATCCTGCTGAGCAGGGCTGGGGTGATGCCACCTCCCTGCCCTGAGCACCCGAATCCCTGGGCTCTGGGACTTAACTTCCTCTCTAACGACTCCAACAGTTGAATTTGCAATTATTTCCATATGGAATTAGCTCTCCAATTCCACTTGCAGGAGCCACAGCCTGGCTCCACATGTGCCCAAGCTGACAAATCCTCTGCCCCCACCGAAAAAAAGACAAACATGCAGATTAAATGGAGCATTAGAGGAAGATCAAGATGGTGTTAATATTCAATTAGGAACGATCAGGGTGAGACTAAGGCTGACTCTTCTATTATTGCTTTGTTTGCAGGTGGCCTTTTCCTGCTGCTGGGGCCGGCTTGGGAGCAAGGACTGTCCCCATGTCCTCAAGAGGATCACACGCCGGTCCTGAGGCCCCAGATGAGGGAGTGCCATCAACTAGAGAAACTGGGAAAGAATTGCAACTTCTGGTGCTGAACCAGCCCGTTCTGAGCGAGTCTGGAGGGGGGAGCAGCCGCTCTGGTGGCAGAGGAACAAGTCCCATGTGGCAGGGAGGATCCAGCCCCTCTTTGCCATTCCCATCCCCACAGCCACGGAGCACAAAGGCAGGATTGGGGCAGCAGAATAGCTGGGCTTGTTTGTGCTTCCAGGCTGTGCATGAATAAAACATCTGGGGAGCACAGGCCGCCTTTGTCCCGCTGCTCTGGGTTTTGGAGGGCAAGATTTTAATGGGACCAAAAGAAATGAGTGATTGTTCCATGTGTCTGTGCCCAGCTGAGGGGCTTCCTCTGGGCACAGACCCCGAAATCCTCCCAAACAAGAGCAAAGTCCCCTCAGGGAGGTGGCTCTGATGGCTCTGCTGATGCTGCACAGCCCCGGGTGCCTGTCCCACCTACTGAGCTGCTTCTGAGAAAAGTCTTCATCAGAAATGAGTCACAGCCAGAATAATTGAAACTTTTGATGTTTCAGAGGATAAAGGGCTCAGAGCAGCTCACGCAGAGCTCTGCCTGCACCCTGAGCAGCTTCCTGAGGCTCTGATCTGGAGGCTGCCGGCCTGGAATGGTTTGGGTTGGAAGGGACCTTAAAGCTCATCTCATTCCAGCCCTGCCACGGGCAGGGACACCTTCCACGAGACCAGATTGCCCCAGGCCCCATCCGACCTGGCCTGGAACACTTCCAGGGACGGAGCACGCTCTGCTTCCAGGCATTTTTGGGTACCAGCCCTGGGAGGTGACCAGAGGAGCCCACACTGGGGCCATCCCAGCTCACCATTGGGTCAAAATGGGAAAAATTCCTGAAGAGAAAGGGATTTGCTGAAAAATGTCTTGTCCCAGGGGAGCAGCAGCAGGCACAGGAGTGGAAAAGCTGCTCTGGCCTTGGCTGGTTCCCCCAGTCCAGAAATATCTGGGAAAACTCATCCCCCATTGAGTCACGCTGCAGGCAACAGGGGAAACAGCACTTAAGATAACAACAACAATAATGATAATGATGATAATAATGAATAATAATAACAATAATAATGAATAATGATAATAATAAGCCAGTTCACTGGAAGCCTAGTGGAGCAGAGTCTGCCCGCTGGAGTTATTCATCCCCTCCCAGTTATTCATGCCCCATTCCCTGTGTCTGTCCCCACAGGACCGTGTCCCTGTGGATGTGACACCCTGTGCCATCCCTGTGGGGTGCAGAGCCACTCTCAGCAGGGTGACAGGTGCTTTGAAACAGTTTATTCTGAATAATGGAGCCTCTAAAATATTCCTAGAAAAGCGACTGGGATGTGTTTCACATTCGTGTGATTTTCCCTCCTCACAGATGAAACCTCTCCACGGCTGTTCGGCTCAAGGAGAAGCTGTTGAGGTGAAAAAAATGATTAAAAGGTCTGATTCCCCCCCCCCCATCAAACAGCAACAACTTCGATGGCACCGAATTAGCGACAAAATGTTCCTTCCAAGCAGGAGGTTTATAATTGGAGATGAGGATTTGTTTGTAATTCCAGGCCAAGAGTGATTTCAGTGGCTCTGACGAGGACACTGAGACTGTGTCCCCCCAGCAGCTCCGGTCCCATGGAGCACATGGAGCACATGGAGCACACGGAGCACATGGAGCACACGGAGCACACGGAGCACATCCCTGTCCCCCCAATGCCGGCTGGAGGGGAGTGAGCCGCCTGCAGCCGGGGTGAGCCTATATAGGGCTGTATGTGGGGGGAGGAGTGTTTTTGGGAAGGAGGAGAGCTCCCAGCCATGGCAGGGGTGAGCCGTGGAAAACCGGGTGCTGGTTAATCCCGCCGGAGACACTCGGGAGAGCAGCAAAGCAGGAGGAGTGGCATGTGATGGCTGATTGCTCGCTGCAGGCGTGTTGGCTCCGCATGTGTAAAAACAATAATTAAACGTAAGATGTGGGAGGATTATTAAAGGTTTTATGGCATCTAATCCTTTTTGAAACCTTTCTGTAGGCTGGAATCTGAGGCTGGAGCAATAAAAATGCAAACTACACCCAGATTAATTCCGGGCACCATTATTTTCCCTCCCCAGCCCTTGCCCTCGGTGTTTACGGGGCTGTGGGAGCCGGATGGGAGGCAGGAGCTGGGATGGGCATTGCCTTGTGCTGGTGATGGTGGGATACTGTGGGATACCAGTGGAATACAAGGCTGAGGCCCTGAGGCTCACAGGATTGGGAACCACATCCAGCTGGATGCAGGATCCACATCGGCACAGGGTCACGTGTGCATGTGAACACACAGACACACAACTCCAACACACAGACATGTATACCTTAATTCCATCTTCCAGAGATGCCCCTCGGGTGCTGCTCCCATCCCTCTGTCTGGGGACCGAACTGAGCAATCCCAGTGTCCCTGACATGGATATAAATAAATAAATAACCGAATGAATGCAGGCGCCTTTCGCATTTCAAAGCTGGGAGATTTTTTTTTTCCCCTTCTTTTTATTTTTTTTCCTCCCCTCCTTCGGAATGGCTTATCTCCATGAAATTAGTAATTGGCATTTCTTTCTGAAGCCGGGGAAAGCGCCAGCAGCCGGTAACACCCACGCGACACTCCATTCTCTGCGAGAGGCCCCGCAGCCAAAGCAGCGAGGCTAATAAAAATAATAACAAGGAATTAAAGGAGAGGGGGGGGCGGAAAAAAGAGGCAGAAAGTGCTGAAATCAGATTTTACTTTCCCTTTTGCCTCCCTGGTGTTTTTCGGGCGTGTGAAGCTGCGTCGGGCCGGGCAGCCGAGGGCGGGTTTCGGGCACCCTTCGGAGGAGCGGGTGAGTCAGGGCGCTGGGTGCTCCCTCCCGGCCCCGACCAGCCCTTCTCCAGCCCTGGGTGCAGACGCGGATTTACAAAACCCCGTTTCATCTGCGAAGCGCCCTCGGGGCATCCTCCTCCTCCCCCGGAGCTCCCGGCCCCGTCTGGCACGTCGGGGCGGCAACCCCGAGCCAAAACAGGTTTTGGCTGCTGATTTCCAGCTGCTCATTAGCGCTGGGTTCTTCTGGTTGGCTTCATTAGGGTTTGTGTTTTTTTTTTTTTTCCATGTGTGCCAGCTCATCCTGCCCTGGTGCTGGCGCTTGGAGAGCTGAGAGCCAAACCAGCACCTAAAGGGGCTCCAGGAGAGCCGGAGAGGGACCTCGAACAAGTGACAGGACAAGGGGGAATGGCTTCCTACTGACTGAAGGCAGGGTTACACAGGGTATTGGGAAGGAATTCTTGGCTGTGAGGGTGGGCAGGCCCTGGCACAGGTTGCCCAGAGAAACTGTGACTGGCCCTGGATCCCTGGAAGTGTCCAAGGCCAGGTTGGATGGGGCTTGGAGCAACCTGGGCTGGTGGGAGGTGTCCCTGCCCATGGCAGGGGGTGGTGCCTTCTCACCCCAACTGTTCCATGATTCTATGAAATAACCCCAGCCTCCTGGGGTTGTCCTAAGTTATCCCAGGTGGGTCTGGGGTCAGGAGCATCCAGAGTGACCCCCAGGCTGCTCCAGCATCCAGTGCCTTGTCTGGGGGAGCTGAGAATGGAGGAGCGGGGCCGTTCCCGGGCAGGGTGTGCCCGGTGCCTCACCGAGGGCTGCGGCAGATCCCTATCGTACATCCCAACCTCCCGAAAACCAACCCGGCCTGCCAGCGCCGGGCGAGCTCTGCGCGTCCCGGGATCCAGCGGCACTTCCCTGCTAATCCCCTTTGAGCTGCTGATGCCGACCGCGCCCTGGGCCGATGGTTATCACTGTGGGAGATCCTGGGCGCAGCCCCACGCCCCGGCCGTGCCGCAGCTTCCCCGTGTGTCCAAGGCTGCTGCAATCCCTGACGGAGGGGCGGGATGTCAGCCCTGTCCCGCTCGGCTGCTCCAGTCCAGCGGCAGAGACACTGGGGCGGACTGGGGGGTTAGAGGAGGGGGCTGGAGGCTGCGCCCCTCCTGATCCCGCTCCTCCGCGGGGTCCTGGCCCTGGCTCTGCTCCCCGGAGCGGTGATTCACTCGCGCTGCTCCCAGCGCAGCTCCCTGAGCGGGTTAATTACCTTAATAAATAGAAATTCCAGTGTGAATTAGAGCACGCTGTGGTTTCCAGCCCGGGCTTTAACCAGCGCCCCATTTACTGCTGGAACCCGCTGCTGACACTGCGGGGGGTGGATGGGGCTGGGCCTGGCACGGGGTGGGGGGGAACATCCTTGGGAAGGAGCCACAGACTCCCTGTGCCCTGCCCATGCTGGACACCCCCTTCCCATCCCCCCCATCCTTCTCCATCCCTCCCATTCTTCCCTATCCCTCCCCATCCCTCTTCATCCTTCCCATCCCCCTCATCCCTCCTCATTCCTCCCATCCCTCCCACCCTGACATCCCTCCCATCCTTCCCCTCTCTCCCAGCCATACTGGGTGATGCAGGCACCCAACTCCCAATGCAAAGCATGGAACACCCATGGAAAAGTCATTAGGAATTTGGGTTTCATCCAGCTGAGTCCTGGGCCACGTGCACCCCCAGCTCTCAGGATCTGGGCAGAGGCTCGGCAGCATCCCGGCAGCATCCCAGTCCCCTCCACCATCCCGGCTCCCCGCAGGAGCCAGGCCCCGGCGAGCCACTGTCATTTCTATAGTTTTTTTATCTTTCTTTTCTCAGCAAAACCAAAGGTGCAGAAATTGTGACGAATCGATCCCGGGCCCTGGAGTTTGGACGGGTCCCATTTGCCGCGGTGTCGGTGCCCGGTGCCCGCGCCGGCACCTCCATCATCCCATTACACGGTGACACGGGGCCGGCACCGCCGAGGAGACACAAATTACCTCATAAATCACCTCTGGGATGGAGAGCGGACAGAGCTATTAGGCTGCTCCAGAGTGGGATAGAAAGAGCCAGGGATGGATCCGGGCTGGAAAGGCTGGAGAGGGCGGATCTGCACCCGGAGCTGTGTTGTTGCACTGGCTTGGCTGTGCCTGGATGGTCCATGGACTGTGCCTGGACATTCCATGGGCTGTGCCTGGATGGTCCATGGGCTCTGCCTGGATGGTCCATGGACAGTGCCTGGGTTATCCCTGAGCTTTGCCTGGACACTCCACGGGCTGTGCCTGGATGCTCCATAGGCTCTGCCTGGATGCTCCATGGACTGTGCCTGGACACTCCATGGACTGTGCCTGGACACTCCATGGGCTGTGCCTGGATGCTCCATCGGTTCTGCACCAGCTCCATAACATTTATCTCCTCAAAGGCTCTGGAAGCCAATCCCTGGGCACGTGGGCTGGGAGGAGGTTAACGGGGCTGGGGGAGTTTTTATCCGCCTCTCCCTTTCCCTGAATCCTCCTTGCAAGTTCTCATGGCTTTAACGAGGAATTCCGAGGGCTCAGGAATGAGCCTGCTCCAAACCATCAGGTCTTTGCGGCCGTCCCTGCACAGCCCTGCTTTCGTTGTGGGATTATAATTAGCAACTACAATGCCATAATTATGCACCACTTAACTTCTTGGCTTTAATATCTGTGTGAGGCTTGAAAGCAAGTGAGCAGGATCCCGGTGCTCCGTCGGGGAGGGGGGAACGGGAAGGGAAGGAGGCATTTCCAAGGGGTGTCATCCTGGCGTGCAGCTCCAGCTGCCCTCTCCCAGAGCCATCCCTATTGTTCTCGGTGAGAACGGAGCGGGGCCGCGGCCGGAGGAGCCCTCAGGCCCCGCCGGGGCAATGGGCAGAGGAACAAAAGAGGGCTGCAGGAAGGAAATGCTTCAGAACCTTCTAAAGGCTCCTCTCAGCAGCAGAAAGGCTTTTGATTTTTATCACTTTTGTTCTTTCAAATAACCTACCCTTAACCTTTTTGTGTTTCCCTTGCTGGGACAGCGAGATAGTGCTGGGGCTGCTCGGAACTCTTGGCTCCAGGGTGCTGGTGGGGAAGCCTTGCATCTCTTTTTGGTGTCCCTTGCCTTGTGTCCCATCTGTCTCTTCACCTAGAGCAGAGTCATCTCCGCTGCACCATCCACATTTTTGGAGGCCCTGCCAGCCCAGGGTCCCCCCACGGTCCCCTGCCCTCCTCTGCCCCTGGGATAACTTGATTTTGGGTGGGTGCTCCTCTGAGTCCACCACGGCCATCGCCCCCTGTGTCATTTAACTCACCAAAAGCTGCCCCGCAACTCATTATTCTGGATGAATTAAATTGTTTGTAATTGATAAATTATGCAAAAGTGCCTGCCAATTCCGAAATGTAGAGCTGATATCAACCCACCCAGGGGGACTCATTCTAATTTTATCTCAGCCCTGCATTGTGCCTTGCCTGCTTGATGTATGTTGTATTGATTTAACAAGGCTCCTGGGAATTAGGCTGATTTTCTAATTTTATCCTCTGGATGAAATGAATCAGATTTGAATACAATGAGGGCATTGTCTGCGGGGGGAGCGCGGCGGGCGAGCCAAGTGTCCCCTGGCCCCATGGTGGACTCTGCTCACCAAGGGGATCCGTGGGGCCTGTGCTCATCCCAGGGTCATCCCAGTCCATCTCCCAAGGACTAAACCCACCCTGGTCTCCCCTGGGTCGTTGCCCCCTCGCTGATGCCCTTCTGGACGTGTGGCCCCCCGTGGCAGATGCTCCCTGGGCTTTTCCTGCCCACCATCCCCCCAGAGCAGGAAATGTGAGATTTCTCCTCAAAATAGAATCCTGGAATCCTGGAATTGCTTGGGTGGGAAGGGACCTCAAAGCTCACCCCATCCCACCCCCTGCCATGGGCAGGGACACCTCCCACTAGCCCAGGTGGCTCCAAGCCCCGTCCAGCCTGGCCTTGGACACTTCCAGGGATCCAGGGGCAGCCACAGCTTCTCTGGGCAACCTGTGCCAGGGCCTCCCCACCCTCACAGAGAACAATTTCTTCCCAATATCCCACCTAAACCCTCTTCTTCCAGTTTAAGTAGCCCTGGTTTTCTAGCAGGGAGCGCTGCTGGAACCTCTGTGGTGCTCTGAGGCTGACACTGGCCTGAGCAGTAATGTCAGCATTAAAAAGAAGCTCAGGAGAAGATTAAAGCTGTATTTTTTCCACGCTTATTCCACTCTACATGGTAATAGTCTATAAAGGGGATAATGGAAGAACCTGATCCATGGATCAGGTACATCTTTGCAATCTCCATCTTAGAAATTCTCATTACAGTGAATTCAAGGGTGTTCCCAGCTCCCTGGAGCCTCCCCAGGGCAGAGGGATGAGACTCAGCCCATTATCATCTCCCACTGGGAAGGCTTTCAAAAAGCAGCATCTGATGCCCAGCACAGCTGTGCTCTGCCAAGAATTCCCTGACCCGCCCTTTCCCCCCTCCACTTATCAGATAACTGGGACAATTAGGAGATCATGACCATAAATAATGTAGATTATGCAAGAAAAAACAGTGGTTGGGATAACACATCCTGATGTGTCGGATTCAAAAGGCTGGGAGAGACCTTTGGCTTCTGGACGTGGCTCAAAACGCTGGGTTTGGAGGAGGTGGGTGGTTTGGAGGATGAAGCACCAGCCAAGGGCACAGGCTCTGGGGGCTTTGCTTTGTCCCTGGCTTCCTGCTGGGATTGTGGTTGAGTCTCTTCAGGGCTTGGTTTTTGTAGATATTTACCAGAACTGGTGGAAAAAAACCAGGATATCTGGGTGTGGGGTCTGTGTTCAGGCCTTGCTGCAGCCCAGACTGTGGGACCATTCCCAGACTGTGGGACCATTCCCAGACTGTGGGACCATTCCCAGACCTTCTCGCTCTGTGGCCCCTGTGGTGGTTTGGGCTGGAGGTGCCAGAAGCTGATTCCTGGCAAGCTGGATGGGAATGCTGCTCCCAGGCAGTGCTGGGGGGGAGCTCTGAGGTCCCATCATTGAAATACAGAATTTTTTAGGGCCCTCTTACCCCATCCCTGCTGGGGAGAGCAGAGCCAGAGCTCACGGAGCTGGGCAAGATCCTGGTCTTGCTCCTATTGCTGAGCATTCCTGGGAAGGTTTTATCCCTGGGATATCGCGTGCAGCCTGGAAACCTCTCTGGGATTCCTGGCTGGGAGCTGCCACCCAAGAGGAGCACTGGGAATTACAGAATCCTGGAATGGTTTAGGTTGGAAGGGACATTTAGAGGTCATTTAGTCCGAGCCCTGCCATGGGCAGGGATGCCTTCCACTATCCCAGGTTGCTCCAAGCCCTGTCCAACCTTTTCCAGGGATGTGGCATCTACCAGCAGAGGAGTGTTCGGAGTTCTGAGTCGGGATGGCATCTGCACACTGGAGAGAATGTCAGGGAGTGCCAGCAGGGAACCAGCCTGGCAGTGGGAGGAGGAGGATCTCTGAGGTTCACCCACCCCTTCCCCTGCCCAGCCCAGGGGACAAACAGGGCCCCGTCCCCCTCTCGGGGCAGTCAGGGCTGTCCTGCACTGTCCCCTCTCCCAGGACAGGGAAGGGAAGGGGAGAGCTGGGCAGATTTTTCTGGTTGGGATGATAACCACGGAGGAGCCAGCGAGCACATTGTCTTGCAGGAATTCTGCATAACTTGTCTGTGCATATGGCACAGCGGCCCCGAGGCAGCCCAAATCAAATTAAAATTAATATATATTTTTTTTAACTCCTGTTTTAAATGAATATGCATGTTTTGCTTACAGCCAGGACCAGCTCTTCTCCCTCTCCTCCCTCCTGCCCTCCAAACCTTCGGGGCTTGTAACTGGCCTGTTGTTCATTATGTATTTCCAGAATATGGGAATATGCTAAAGCAAAAATACATATTCCAGTGGTGATTTGGCTGTTGGGAAAGGGGTTGGCAGCAGGAGGAAGACGGGTTTGATGCCTGGGTGGGGAAGTCCCTGAGGAGCTCCTGTTGGAGCTTCAGGAGGGTTTAATTCAGGGGGGACGGTGGTTCCCCCTCCCCATGGGAACGTTTGCTGAGGCAGGGACGGGTCCCAGGGATGTGGAGGGCACGGAGCTCCCCATGCCCTGTGCTTCCCAGAACAGCTCTGTGCTGGAAACCTCTCTGCCCCCAGATCTGGAAGCCCTTCTCCCTCCACATGAGACCTCTGCTAAAGACCATGGATGGAGCAAGTGATGCTCTTACATCCCTGCAGGCCGGCCCAGCTCTTCCCGACACAGCTCTCAACGTGCCATTAGGGAAACAAAAGTGCTTCTCCCGCTTGATAGCCGGCCTTTTATTTTTGGAACCGATCCTTGCAATCACAGGCACACGGTCCCAGCAATCAGGGAGAAAAGCACTTTTCTTCTGCAGGCCCAATTACCCATCCTATAATTGACATAATTATTATCTTTCGCTTTCCTAATAATATTTATTGAACACCACAAATCCTCCCTGGCAGTGGAGCTGCTCGGGGAGCTCAGCAATTTTCCAGTCCTAACAGGGTCCTTGCTGGAAGGAGGGATCAATATGGGGAAATATATGGAAGGAATTGTTCCCTGGGAGGGTGGGCAGGCCCTGGCACAGGTTGCCCAGAGAAGCTGTGGCTGCTCCTGGATCCCTGGAAGTGTCCAAGGCCAGGCTGGACGGGGCTTGGGGCAACCTGGGCTAGTGGTAGATGTCCCTGCCCATGGCAGGGGGTGGAATGAGCTGAGCTTTAATATTGCTTCCAACCCAATTATTCCAGGGTTCCGTGGTGCTGTGGGGCTGGATTGGTGTGCTGGATGTGGGAGGCTCCCTCCTCCTTGCAGAGCCTGCCGGGGTGGCCCGTCACTCATGGCCAGGCACAATCCCCTGGTGCTTTGGGGCTTTTGTTTTTATTCCACGGTAAATAAAACTCTCTGTGATCCTGCTTGAAAGATGTCTGGGAGAAATTTCCGCGTGGTGGGAGGGGGAGGAAGGGAGCGGTGATTTATTCCCTCCTCTCCTGGTATAAAAGACACCGAGCTGGGTCTGCTGAGCTGGGAGTGTTTGTGTAAATCTGTCTGCTCCAAACACCTCCCAGAGCTGACTGACGGCCCCCTGGAATTCAGCACACAGCTCCAAATTTAAATCTTGCGTCCTGCTGGGAGCCGGGTACAGGATCTCCTGTGCCAGGGCTGGATTTTGGGGGTGTCTGCAACACAGTGGGGGCACTGCTGACCCCTGGGTGGCTTCTCTGGTGTTTCCACGGGATGGAGGCACTGCCTGGCACGAGGGGTGTCTGGTGGAGCCTGGGGGTGCTCAGTGAGGGGCTCGTGGCCGTGGGGCAGCCTGAGGGGTGGTGACCTTCTCCTCAGGGGGTGATTACGAGGCCAGTGGGTTCAGTGGACTCTGGGACATCCCAGCGCTCTCCCGTGACCTCGGGGGAAGCCCAAGGGCTGGTGACCCTCCCCTCAGGCTGCCACGTCCCCCCAGGTAGGAGTGATTAAGGTGCCCGTGGGTTCAGGGTATCCCAGATCTCTGGGACATCCTTGGTGTCCTCTACACAAGCTCTCGACTCCCAGCTGCCTTCCCACATCCCAGGGGCTGGTTTGGGGGCAGAGCAAGGCTGGTTGGCAGCCTGAGCTTGGGGCAGGATGCTCAGCCCATCCCTCAGGGGCACGGGGTGCCACTGAGAAACCCATCCCAAAATCCACCCTCTCCCACCCCGGGATCAGCTGAGCGGGCACCGGCTCCCGGGACTTGCCCGGCTCCCATCCCATTCCCTTCTCCCCTTTCCCGTCCATCTCCCGCTGAATCCGTCTGCCACAGAGCCCATATGTTTGCCTGGAGACGACGAGGTTTATTTTTTTTTCCCCCTGAACTATAAATAGACGTTTCAGCACAACTCCTTGCTGCCAGTTATCCGTCTGCACATCAACATTAACATAATTACCGCCGTGAATCCCTAATCCCGGCAGCGGCGGCAGCAGCTCGTGCAGGTTCGAGCAGCGGATCCGCTTCCTAAACGGGGGTAATTTGGGTCTTTAGTGAAGTGACAAATCTGCGGGCGAATCACAGCGGCGGGTTGGGAACTTCCCCGAGTTCTGAGCCCTGATTGCTCCGGAGCAGAACGGTGACAAGTGAGATGGGAACAATGAATTACATCAGCCCCGGCTCCCAGAGGAGGGGATGGATCACAGCCGGGCTCGCGCTGTCAGGAGAGCCCGGCATCAAATCAATCTATCAATCCTTCATCTTCTTCGGTTTGTTTGCAAACGTCCCTGAAGGACGGGGCTGTAATTGGGTCGGGACTGGCAGGGGGATTTCTCTGCCGTGTTTTCCAGCTGCCAGCTCTGGCAGCGTTCTGGGGAGCTGGTTTGGAGCCTGGCACGTCCTGGGGGTGATGCCTGACCACTCACCTGTCCCCAGGACACGCTGCCCAGCGCTGTGCTCACACCAGTGTTTGCAGGGCTTGAGCCTGTCCCCACATCACCTTCCCGAGGCAGGAGCCACCAGCAAAGCACCACTGCAAACCCACAGCAAGCCCTCACCTCTCCCTGCCAAATCATGGAATAATTAAGGTTGGAAAAGCCCTCTAAGACCATTGAACCCAACCATCCCCCCAGCACTGCCACGCTCAGCCCTAAACCCTGTCCCCAAAAGCCACATCCACACATTTTTTTTTTGAATGTGGTATTTCCAAGAGATGCACGTCCCCTTTTTCCCAGGGAAGGGGATGTGTTTGCTGTTTGCAGGGCTGTCAGGGGAGAGCTGCCCCTCTGCAGCCCCTCTGATGCCCCTGGGGCAGGAGGCACTGGCCTCCTCAGGACAGGAGGCTCCGTGCCTTGGCTTTTCCGTGCCAGGGATCCCACCAGCTTCCAGCTCTCCTCAGGGAAAAGAGTTCCCCCAAACCCTGAGTGCCTGTGTGTTCCTTTCCCAGGCTGTGAGTGATCCAGGCCCTGGTTAGATGGTTTCAGTGGTTGGATGACTCACGACCTCATCACATTGTGGCAACGCTGCTGCAGAGCTCCCAGTGCAAATTATGGGCTGGCTCCCCGTGGCTGAGTGCCTGGGGACTCCAGATAGGGCAGAGAGGGTGTTTGTGTGCTCAACAGCTTTGGCTTCAGCGGGAGGGGTTGGGTTTGGGGTTGTTTTGTTTTGCCCGAGGAGGAAAGAAAGGATGGAGCCTTAAAAACGGCCTGGGCTGTGCTGCTGGGGATGCTCCACTGCCTGGGTGGGACATCCCTGGGCTCTGCATCCCTCCCAACAGCACCCGAGCAGGGGATGTGCATCCCCACTGCACTGCACTGCCTGCAATTCCTCTGGGATGTGGGAATGGCAATTAAAGTGGGAGCCTTCCCCGCTCACCCCAAAATCTGGTCTCTGGGCAAGCTGACGTAGCTCAGGCAGCGTTTGCAGCACGTTCTCCACCGTGGGGTGGGTGGGCTGCCGGGAAGAAACCTGCTCAAATCATCATCACTTTGATTCCCAACAAAGGAAAGGAGCCGACTGAGTTAAATGCCTTCCCTCTGATGTGCTGTTTAGTTATTTTGCTTTCAAGAAAAAATAAATCCCCCCTCGGCGTGTTTACAGAGCTGATTTGGTGCTGCAAACACGAGCTGAAATTGGAGGGCAAGGCACTGTTGGAAGAAAAGGGAAGACAACCTTGGAGCTGCCCCGAGGTGGGGCAGGAGGGGCCCTGGGAGCTGGAGCCCCTCGCTGTGGGAAGGAAACACGAGGCTGGGTTTGGAGAGCTGCTCCCCCAGCTCCTCCTCTGCCTTCCTGGGCTTTCCCCTCCCTGCCCCCGCAGCGCCGTGACCCCGGAGCTGCTCTCCCCGGGGTGATTCCCCCCATTTGCATCCTCTCCAGCTGCTCCCTCGGGCCCCAGCACTGCTGCTCTGGGTGGGGGGCTGGGCTGGGGACCCCCCTCCACCCTCTGCCCGTGTCCAGCCCCCCCTCCCCCGGCCCGGCTGCCTGCACGAGGTTTCACATTTGCATTTTGTTTGCATCTGATTTTGGTTGCATTTGGGTTTTGTTTGCATCTCCTGCTCCTGCCTCGCTGGTTCTGGGGGGGGAGCAGGGACCGAGCCCCCTGTCAGCAACCACCGCACATGCAGATGTGCCAGATGTTCCTCCCCAGTGTGGGACGTGGGGCTTGTGACGGTGACAGCAAAGGGAGCCCAGGAAATGGGTCTGAAAGCAGCAGTGCTGGGCTGGAGGCATCTCTGGCTGGGATGGATTATCCTGGCTCAGATAAGGGAATGTCAGGAGCAGCACCTGCTCCTCCTGCCCCAAAATCCCCAACATGTGAGAGAGCTGGGGGGTTCACCTGGAGAAGAGAAGGATCCAGGGAGACCTGAGAGCCCCTTCCAGGGCCTAAAGGGGCTCCAGGAGAGCTGGAGAGGGACTGGGGACAAGGGAGGGACTGACAGGACACAGGGAATGGCTTCCCACTGCCAGAGGGCAGGGAGAGATGGAATATTGGGAAGGAATTCTTGGCTATGAGGGTGGTGAGGCCCTGGCACAGGTTTCCCAGAGAAGCTGTGGCTGCCCCTGGATCCCTGGAAGTGTCCAAGGCCAGGTTGGACGGGGCTTGGAGCAACCTGGGCTGGTGGAAGGTGTCCCTGCCCATGGCAGGGGGTGGGACTGGATGGGCTTTAAGTTCCCTTCCAACCCAACCCATTCTGGGATTCCATGAAATCCAAAGGAACTTCCTGTCTGGGGGCTCAGCAGACCCTCATTTCCAGGACCTCTCTGCAGCCCCTGCTGGGGCTGTTGGAACTGAACTGCCCAAATTTCCCTCTGTGCCTCCCTGTCCTTCACACCCACTCCCACCAGGGAGCCGAGCCATGGGGAGCCATGGGGTGGGGAGGCAGGGCTGCAGGCAGGGCTGCAGGCAGGGCTGCAGGCAGGGATTATAATCACGGAGCACTACAGGGGCTGAGGGTTATTTTCCCTCCCCAGGGCTCGTGTGGCTGCGCCAGCATCTCTGACAGCACAATCCTCTGCCTGGTGTCATCATTATGGAAACGAGCTGTAAATCTTCCCTTGATGTTATGTAGATCCGGGATGCTTTGCCTCACGGGAACAGCCAGCGTTAGGAAATAGGGTGTTGAACATAGAGATTAACATACTGCGAGCATTAATTTGGGGAAGGAGCTGCCCGGGCCAGGGGGCCGCGGCCGCTGTGGCCGTGCCGGGCTCTGGGCCACGCCTGCCGCCTTCCCGCAGCTCCCGGGCTGGATCCTCTCCCCGCGCCGTCACCTTGGGGCTTTTTTTCCCTTCATTTCCTCTGGCAGGGCCGCGGAGCAGCGGGGGGAAGGCTCCTGCCAGGCCAGGGATGCTGTTGCACAGCGAAAGTTGCAGTTTGGGTATTTTCGGCGCAGTTCTGCTGACCCGCAGACACCTTTGTTGGCCGCAGCTCCCAGACCTGTCATCTCCCCACCTGCTCCCGTTTAATCCTGCCCATCCCGACCGGCTCTGCGTGTCGGTCCTGGCGCTGGGAGTGTTCCCACTCACCCCCTCGCTCTCCTCCAGCAGCCCTTTAATCTCGGGGAATATTTTTTTTCCCTCTGACATCTCTGCCTCTCTTGTGAAATGCAAATTAATTAGATTCTAATTACTCACTGTGTGCTGTTGCTGTTTCCCTCTCGTGTTAGGTTAGTCGAACATCTTTGTTGTCAGCTGTGTGTTGTATGTATTCAGCCCATTAAAAGTGATCCTTGTTCAGCGGGAGACAGGCAGAGCAAAGAGACAGTTCCCCCCTCCCGCTGGGCTTTGTCAGGAGCAGCTTTGTCAGCACTTCCCGGCAGCACCGCCAAGGAAAACTCGGCTTTTTTATTGTTCCCTTTTTCTCCTGTTTTTTGTAACCCGGTGAGTTAACGAAACATTTAGTGAGCTCCCTCAGGGCCTGGCTGGGCTCTGCTCCACGCCGGGTTTGTGCTGCCCACGGGCTCCTGTGCACTGGGAAAGCCACACTGGGACCCCTGACTGAGACCTGGAACTCCTGCCTGGGACTTGGGATCCCCACCTGGGACCTGGGACTCCTGCTCAGGACCTGGGACCCCCACCTGGTACTTGAGAACTCTGCCTGGGACCTGGGACCCCTCCACCCTGTACCCAGCCCCATCCCAGGTCCCTCATCTGCCTGGTGGGGGCTCACAGGCAGAGGTGGGACCCTCGGTGGGACCCTCAGTCCAGGGGTGCTCATCCCTGGGGCCCGTGAAAGGTCCCATCTCCCCCTGGGAAGCAAACACCAACCTGCATCCTCTGGCCTGGCTGTGTCCCATCTCCTGTCCCCTTCCCCTCTCTCCTGACAGACCCACAGGACCAGCTGTGTCTCCTGTCATCCCTCTGCTCTCCTTGAACCACCTTTGCCCCATGGAAACAGGCATCTATGGATACTTTGGAGGCTGCAGACACAGCAGCTCCCCCGGCAAGTGCTCTCTTTGTGCCACCACGATGGAAAACACCCGTGGGAAAGCTCATGGAGGGGAGGGCAGCACCACACACACCCCGTCCAGCAAGAGCCACCAGAGAAATGCAGCTACTGCTCTTCATCCTGGGCTCAGGAGTTTCCAGCAGATTCACACCTGGACAGCCCGATAACAGAGACCATAATAACACCAGGAATTCCACACACAATGTGTGGCACAGCCATGAACAGGGGAATGATGTCGGATAGAAATGCTCCTCATTCCCCACGGAGCTCCGTGGGGTCCATGGGCTCACGGCTGCTGTGGCTGGGATGTGGGAAGAGGTTTCTCTGGGTTGATCCCACCCACAATTCCCGGCTCAGCACCTGCGCCAGGGAGATGGATGTGAACTGCAGCTCCCTTGGGTGCCTGTCTGATGTGTTAACGATCCAACAAAACGTGGCAAACAGGAGAGCTCAGCCCACGCCCGGCGTCGGAATAAGACACAAAATTCCTATAAATTGAGTGTGTAAGTGGGGAAGATGAGGGGAGAATGACACAGGGAAGTGGAGCATTGGCAGCACTTCTTTGGCAGCCAAGACTGGGGTGGCCTCTGCTGCCACCTCCATCCCTGCTCCCCCACACCATTCCAGGGCTGCTGGTGGTTGGGGGTGATGGAGGTGTTTGGGGGTGACACCAGTGTGGGCACAGCTTGCTGGCAGTGTCAGCAGCCACCACGTTCCTTAGGGTGAGGTGGGAGCCATCCTGGTCAGTGAAGGCTCTGTGGGAAGCTGGGATGGGGACATAGGAGCAGGATTTGGCCCCCAAGCCAGGGATCACACTGCTGCCCCATGGAGCAGCCAGCACCCCTCCTGCCCCACTCCTGGCACACCTTATTTCCCTGTTCCCACAGGACTGGGCTCCTTCCCACCGGAATGTGGCACTGGGCAGGGAAGGACCAGGCTGGGACCGTTCCCTGCTCCCTGTTCCAGCAGCACCTCCCTGCCCTCGGCAGTGGGAACCAGCCCTTGGCTCGGGGACGCTGATGGAGATTTGCATCGGTCCATCATTAGGCTGTAACTCTCATTTAAGGCAATAAAGGTGCTTAATTTTACAGGGAAAACTTAATGGAGCACTCAGTTCCCATGCGCTGCTTCCCTGACATTTTGCAATCTTTGAAAGTGTAACTTCATAACGACTAGAATCCTGAACCCCCGGGTCCTCCTGACCCCCCAGCAAACAAAATAAAGCTGCTTGGAAAATAAAAAAATAAAATTAAATTAAAAAAAAGAGCAGGTGTTGTGGAAAAATCAGAAGATGCAAATCCTTCCTTCTCATTAATTATTGTATTTATTCCACGATTCCACCTGTCCGTGTGACGTCTCTCCCTCACGGAGACTTCTCACAGCAGATTAAAGTGCACTTTTATCATTATTCTGAAAGGCATTTCATGAGGGAACATTAGTTCTCCTACATTATTCCCGCGTGTTATAAAAAGTGTCTTTTTAAAATATTAGACAGCAATCGAGGTTAATTTAAACCACATCAAACACGCTCGGCTGGTTTGCTGCAATATTCCCCCCCAACGCTCGCTCCCGGGTGCAGCGGCCGCGGGCACAGCTCGGCTGAGCCGCCGGATCTCCGGGCTCTGCTCCCGATGGAGAGGCAGGAGGGTGATGGTGATCCAGGCTGGGCTCTGCAAACTCCACACAGAGGACACAGGCAGGTCTGGAGCATCGGAACAAGCTTCATCCAGGTGCCCGGAGCCCGGGGCTGCATCCCCTGGAGAGGGGATGGAACTCGTCCAGGTGCCTCCTCCGAGCACCACAACACCTCTGGACCCCACTGGAGCCAAAACACTGCTGGGCTCTCGGTGCCAAGGCCAAGGCAGAGCCAAGGGTGGTATTGGGACAGGGCCAGGGATCCCTCAACATCCCCAGGAAAGCTGAATCCCTTTCCTGCCATGACTTCCATCACTGCTGCTGCTCCCGCAGCCCAGGCTGTGTGTCCCCCTGAGGGAGATGCTTGGACTTTGCTGGTGGAACAAGTTGCCCAGAAAAGCTGTGGCTGCCCCATCCCTGGAGTGTTCAAGGCCAGGTTGGACGGGGCTTGGAGCAACTTGGTCTGGTGAGAGTGTCCCTGCCCATGGCAGGGGGTGGCACTGGATGGGCTTTAAGGTCCCTTCCAACCTCCACCACCCTCTGATTCTGTGACTCTATGACCCATTTTCATCCAAAGTCATTCCTCCAGGAGCCAAAAGTTTATAGAGCTTTTAAATATAAACTGTTCCACCCTTATCACCTCAGTGAACAAGGACTTTGCAGATCCTGTGGTCATTCCGAGCCGCAGCGTTTTATCACGTCGGGCAGAGCAATCTCCCCTTCCCGCCGCCCGAGGGGCCGGATCCGGCAGCGCCTCACTTGGCATTCCAGCCACATCCTCCTCGAGGAGGACCTATCAGCCAGATACCTGAAAACACATTTTCAACTCCAGTGAGCAATTGACTTTCAAAGCTTGTGATGCTTGTCAGCCGTGTCTCCGAGGGCAACAAACAAACTCCGGAGAGCGGCGAGCCGGCTGCTGCCGGAGGAGGAGAGCACGGAGGGAGAGGATGCTGCTTGTATTTTAACACTATTTATGGGCTGTGCAGCACTCAGAGGAGAAAAAAAAAACCCTGCAGGAACTTTGTTCTGCTTTGCTTGGTGGTGTCTTGTTATAGGAGCATCTTCCTGGCTCTGCAGCTACCTGGGAGATGTTGTATCCTTATCCGTATCCATACCCATACCCATATCCAAGACCTGAGAGTTCCCTCCAGGGCCTAGAGGGGCTCCAGGAGAGCTGGAGAGGGACTTGGGACAAGGGATGGAGGGACAGGACACAGGGAATGGCTTCCCACTGCCAGAGGGCAGGGTTAGGTGGGATATTGGGAAGGAATTC
>NW_016690452.1:960622-975161 GCF_001604755.1 Lepidothrix coronata
GTTGCCCAGAGAAGCTGTGGCTGCCCCTGGATCCCTGGAAGTGTCCAAGGCCAGGTTGGACAGGGCTTGGAGCAACCTGGGCTGGTGGGAGGTGTCCCTGCCCATGGCAGGGGGTGGAACTGGATGACAATCAAGCTCCTTTCCCACCCAAACCATTCCAGGATTCCACAATCAGGCAGCACAGCTCGCAGCTCATCCCTCCCATCCTTCCGAGGTGTGGGGAGAACAGTCTTCAAGGCAATGCTTTCATCTGGTAAATAACTTGTTATTAATTTGCATGAGGGCCAAACTCCTGAGCTGTGTCTGCTTCCAGGCTCTGCACGGAGCAGACACGGCCGGGGGAACTCGGAGCAGCCCGGAACCAGTCGGCCCTGTTTGGGAATGCCGGGACTATCCGAGCTGCTTATTTAAAGCCTTAAAAAGCAACCGACTTCCTTGAAGTCATTAAAGTCTAACCTTTAAACTCCAGGAGTCTAATGGTTCAAGCCAAGCATAATGCTGAGGCACATCTGTGATAAATCTGCTTTTAATCTCCACAAAGTGCTTTTCGTGGATTCCAACGTGAACGTATGAGGTGTTAGATGAACACACTGAGTGCTAGTAAAATACACCCGATTGTAATCTATTACCTTTTACACAAAGCAGCATTTAGTTTTATTAACTATTGAAATATACTGAAAACTGTTAAAAAAGCACCGTGTAAATCTCTAAGATTCATGCTGCTTGATTTTATAGAGGCCTAATTCCTTGCAAAAGTAGCAGGAGAGTAGTTTGGCCAATGACTTAATCGTTTGTAGCTGATTAACAGCAACCTCCCACCTAATTCCAGGGAAGGGCTGGATAATGAGGGGCCAAGTGCTGTGCAGGGATGGAGGGGGCACTGTCAGAGCTGGTACCTGGTCCTGACACCCCAGTGCACCCCAAAGCTCCTCTCTGCAGGGGCGGAGGGGCTGAGGTGCAGCTTCACCAGAGGGTGTTTAAAACTGGGATGTCCCTGGCCTCAGGTGTGTGCTGGGGAAGAATCATTGAATGGTTTAGGTGGGAAGGGATCTTAAAAAGCTCACCCAGCTCCACTCCCTGCCATGGGCAGGGACACCTCCCACCAGCCCAGGCTGCTCCAAGCCCCATCCAAGCTGGCCTTGGACACTTCCAGGGATCCAGGGGCAGCCACAGTTTCTCTGGGCAACCTGTGCCAGGGCCTGCCCACCCTCCCAGCCAGGAATTCCTTCCCAATATCCCATCTGTCCCTGCCCTCTGAAGCCATTCCCTTGTGTCCCATCACTAGGACACAAGTTCCTCAGGTGCAGCAGTGGAGGATCCCACCGAGCAGCCCTGGCTGGGGGTCAGGGGGTCGGGGCTGCCTCCTGCCCACCCCTGTGCCCCGGGAAGGGCCTTCCCAGCCCATGGCTGCCCACGTGTGCCCCGGAGTTTCCAGGGGCAGCAGCAGGATGTGGGGTGAGTCAGCGCCAGCCGCAGTGGGTCGGATGGGGGGTCTGGGCTTCCCCTCCTGTTGCTGCCCCGGCAGGTGATGAGGAAAACCCAACCCACACACGAACCATGGGACGTGCCCGGGGCCACCTCCCAGCCCAGCGCTGCGTGGGGGGAGCTGGAGCCGCTCCCTGTGCTCCCAGCCCAGCTCAGGGGGTGAGGGGCTCGGCTGGGGGGCACAGGGGGGGGGGCCTGCTCCAAACTAGGCGAGGGGAGGCTGAGGATGTTTGGTGTTTGAACCTCACCCTGAGCTCAGGGTCACACTCCTGCTTGAGCCATCGACCCCCAAAAAGGCACAGCAAGGGGGACTCCTCTCCTACAGACACGGGTGCAACCCAGCAGAGCAGCCCCCCTGCCTGGCACACACGCGGGGACAGGCTGGTACCCCTGGGACACAGGGATGGTGATGTCCCTGTGAGCCTTGGCTGCAAAGCCAGCGCGGGGCCCTGGGTTTCATCTGCCCCCTCCTGTGCCAGTGTCTGAGCTGAGCCTGTGGGGGAGGCTCTGGGACTGCCAGAGCCACCACGGGATTTGTGCCCCTCGGCCACCTCAGTGCTGCCCATCCGTGATTTCCCAACAAACCCTGGCAGCACCATGGGGATCCCAATCCAGGGCTGATCCAGGGCTGGGCCTGGGGCTGAGCTTTGATGGGTTTGATCCAGGGCTTATTCTGGTGCTGAGCCAGGATGGGGCTGAGCTGGGACTTGTCCTGGTGCTGATCCAAGGCTGGTTCTGGTGCTGAGTCAGGATGGAGCTGACTGGGGGCTGGTCCTGGTGCTGAGCTGGGATGGGGCTGAGCTTGGATGAGGATGATCCAGGGCTGCTCCTGCTCCTGCTCCAGAGCTGGTCCTGGTGCTGAGCTGGGATGCAGATGAGCCAGGGCTGATCCTGGTGTTGATCCAGGGCTGGTCCCAGTGCTGAGCTAGGACAGGGCTGAGCTAACACTGGTCCTAGTGCTAAGCCAGGGCTGGCCAGGGCCTCCTCAGCACACAGGAAGGTTTGGGGCTGAGCTCCTCTCCAGCTCTTCATTTGCACTTCTACAGCCAGAGGGGCTAATTGTCAGGAAAAAACGCATTTGAGGGGAAAAAAAATCCTGTAAGCCACAGCAAACCATAAACATGGGAATAATTAAAAGATATGCAAGGCCAGAAAGTTAGCACAACAGTAGGTGATTTAAATATGTGCACGGGGAGCTCTCACAGTGCTTCCTGGCCAGCTGCTCCCCGAGGGCTCCAGAGCAGGGCAGGGAACGTTTGTTGGGGTGCCAGCAGCACGGAGCAGGGCAGGCAATGTTTGTTGGGGTGCCAGCAGCACGGAGCAGGGCAGGCAATGTTTGTTGGGGTGCCAGCAGCACGGAGCAGGGCAGGCAATGTTTGTTGGGGTGCCAGCAGCACGGAGCAGGGCAGGCAATGTTTGTTGGGGTGCCAGCAGCACGAGCAGGAGCTGCACAGCCGGGCACGGAGGTGACAGGAGGCAGCTCCACACGGATCTGCCGGGGCACGGCTTTATTTTAATAAAAAGCTAAATTGAAAAAGGTTGTTGGAAAGGCTGTTCCAGATCTAGAGGGAAATAACTCCGGTCCAGGGCTGAGGAAGCCAAAATGTGTTTTGGTTCTTTCCACTTTTGGAAGAACTGTCGGTAGTTGTTGGTTTTTTTTTTTTCTCTTGCTCTTTCTCTTTCCTCCCCCTCATATGATTATTCAATTTGCCATGAAAGCTGGGACCAAACCAAAATCTCCGTGCCAAAACCTCCGCACTTGGAGAACATTTGGACCCTGAGCTGGAGCTTAAATTACATCTTGCACATGGCCCCAGCCGCACTGGATTAAAATCCAAGATATACACGAGTTCCTGGTTGTTGAAACCCGGCTCTGAAGGAGCTGCTTTCTGCCCGGGGGGTTATCTGTCTTCCCAAACCCAGGGAAAAAAATACCCTGGTGCTCTGGGACGAGTTTCCCGTGTCGGGACCCCCGCGGGTGCTGCGGTGCCGGGGTCACAGCTGCCCTTTGGGGGCTGTTGCACTGTTTCTGCCCCAGTGTGGAGTTGGGAGTCCCTTATTGCTGGGTCGGGCAACTGCTCCCTCCCCTTCCTGGGAAGGAAACCCCTTTGGCAGCTCAGCCGGGGGTGGGTGGGATGCGGAGGGAGCAGCTCCTGCCAGCACCAGGGGGATGGGGAGATAAGGGCTGGCACCGCTCGGCTGCACCACGGGGGAGCTCAAAGACCTGGAGCAGCCACAGCCCAAAGGCCGGACACGGTGACAATGGGCTGAGAACACCCCTGAGACAATGGGCTGAGAACACCTCGGGGAGAGGTGTCTGCCACACCCTCGATGTGGCCAGGCCAATTCCCAACGGGATCAGCCTTTCACAGGAGCGGGATGGTCCTCTTCAACTCCATCGTTTCCCTCTCCACCCGGGGGCCTCCTTTTCCATGGGATCCCTGTGAGACCCAAGCCATGGCCACCAGAGTTCTTGCCCTGGACGCTCTCCTTTCACACTTTCCAAATCCCCTTCTTCTCCCTCCATTCCCACGTCTCTTCCCACTCCTTTACATCCAACGCAGCCCACAGACACATCCTCCTCCCGTGGAGCCCATGCCCAGGGAGCTCTCGGCCTCATTTTAGCCCGTACAAGGTGTTCCAGCGATTATTGCCCCTAAATACTGTGGTTTAACAATTAACAGCTTGTTTAAAGAGCATTTGCATTTCCCCGCTGCCGAGCAGGAGGCTTTAATCTCCGCACACAAACAGCGTCGTGTCGGGACAAGCTGCGGGATCTCCGGGCCGTCCTCGCCCTGCTCCGCTGTCCCTCGCCGGGGTTTTGCCGTGGATTATCCCACGGTGCTGCCGAGCCCGGGCTGGGCCGGGCCGGTGTCGCGGGGCTCGGCAGGAGGGGCCGCGCGGTGCCGGCCCTGCCGCTCCACCGACCTCGGGCTCCTTTGAACGCGCCCGTTTCAATTATCCCTAATTCCCGGCGGTGCGTTAGAAGCCAGACGGCTTTGAAGCTGGGAGGGGATCTGCGCCGTTTCCAGGTGGGAGCAGCGCGGCCGCCCCGGCCACATGAAAAAATGAGATTTCTGCAGCTATTAGAGAAGTGTCTTTTAATGATTTAATGAAACAGCAGAGCAGAACGTGTTCTCTCAGATGTCCAAACCCCAGTGCAACAAACGACCAGATTCCGCCGATGCATCATCAGGGAAGGATTTTCCAAGGCAGCCTGGGATGTCCATAATGATGGAGCTGAAAGGGACCCGAGAAGGTTCATCACTGCTCCAGTTCTCACTCGGAGCTCACCCCGCTCCATCCTTTAGCGTGTGTAGAGACAAGGGAGCATCTGAAGGTGGAACAGCAGGGCCGTAATCCCATTTATTTTGGGGATGTCTGGTGCCCTTTCGCAGGCACTGCTGATAAATGCTGGGTCAGGCCGCATTGTTCTCGCTGAAACCAAGAAACAGAAGCATTAATCATCCACCCAGGCATTTATCGTGGTTCAGGGGCATTCATTTGATGGTCTGTCATTTCCCTTTGGTTTGGGTGTTGTGGAGTTGTATTCAAAACACCCTCAATTAGATGTAACTGATGATATGGAGCTGTTTGAGGGACCGGCGGTGCCTCAGAGCAGGAGGTTCAGGAGACCGACACAGCCCTGGGAGCAGCCACCTCTGACACCAGGGAGGAGCAGGGGGCAACCAGGCTTCCCTTGGAATCACAGAATCCCACAATGGTTTGGGTTGGAAGGGAGCTCTAAAGGCCTTCTAGTCCAGCCCCTGGCCATGGGCAGGGACATCTCCCTGCTTGTGGCTTCCCCATCCCTGGAAGTGTTCCAGGCCCGGTTGGATGGGGCTGGAGGCAACCTGGGCTAGTGGGAGGTGTCCCTGCCCAGGGCAGGGACGGAACGAGATGAGCTTTAAGGTCTCTTCCAACCCAAACCGTGCTGGGATTCTATAACACAGAGCTTGATCCCTCTCCATGCATCCCGGCAGGGAGCCAGGCAGGCCACAGTGCCCAGATCAAAGGTGCCCAGAGGGGAGGGAGAGCTGTGGCCAGTTCCCTGTGCAGGGCAGCACTGGCAGCTCGGGGACGAGCGTGTCCCAGCCTGTGCCTGCCGTGGGCTGGCCCCGGGCACTGGGCGAGCTGTGGCCCGGTCATTAGGGGTGGGTTTGGCTCCTGGCTCAGCCACAGCCTCGTTGCACAACCCGTGTGGAGCAGGTGAGGTCCTGCCCCGCTGGTTTGGCTCCCGAGAGCTGCTCCGAGCGCAGAGCACCCCGTAATGACCCGGCTGATCTGTGGCTGCCCGGGGAGTCCCAGCCCAGTGGGCAGATCAGAGGAGCTGCCTGCAAACAGCTCTGTCATCCCCCCAGCGCTGGCTGCAACACCCTTATCTCTCCCAGACTGGGGCAGCTCCTCAGCACAGGCTGCCCAGGGTGCCCACGGTGCCAAGGGCACAGCAGAGCAGCAAACACCCATTAGGTGCTGGGTGGTGCCTCCTGAAGTGACAGTGACCACAGCAAAGCCTGGCTGGAGCATCGGGCTGAGGGGCAGCACAGGGCAGGGCAGGAGCTGTGTGGGAACGGCCCAGGTTGGGGCATGGCTGTGCCAAGGAGAGAAACTCATGTGGGGAGAAAAGTGAGGACCTCCCCTTGCCCACCATGGCCAGAGAGCTGGAGAGGGGCTTGGCATAAGGGATGGAGGGACAGGACAAGGGGGAATGGCTTCCCACTGCCAGAGGGCAGGGTTAGAGGGGATATTGGGAAGGAATTCCTGGCTCTGAGGGTGAGGAGACCCTGGCCCAGGTTTTCCCAAGAAGCTGTGGCTGCCCCTGGATCCCTGGAAGTGTCCAAGGCCAGGTTGGACGGGGTTTGGAGCACCCTGGGATAGTAGAAGATGTCCCTGCCCAGGGCAGGGTGGGAAGGAGATGAGCTTTAAGGTCCCTTCCCTCCCAAACCATTCCATGGTTCTATGATTTTAAACACCCTGGAAAGCCCTGTCTCCTAAAGGCCTGCTCCAAAACAACCCAGGGAAAGGCAGCTGCTGCCCTTTCAGAGGAGGATGATTTACTCCATCCCTGGGATGATTCACTGGGAGCTGGTCTGGGCTGTTTGGTCAGGGCCGTTTTGCAGGCTGGGCTCAGCTCCTGGGGCAGCCTCACCTCGGGGGCCCCGTGCACAGCAGCTCCCAGTTCCTGACCTCTCAGCTCACCCACTGAGTCTGGGGGCCTTTTGGGGTGCAGGGCTGCACCCTGGCAGCCATTCCCATGGCTTTTCCCCTGGGAATCGAAGCACACCCAGGCTGGGGTGAGCCGTGCCCCACACTGAGCCCTGGAGCCTCCTGAGCCCCTCCTGTGGGTGCAGAGCAGGCAGGTGGCAGAGCCAAAGCCCCCCATGGGACCCTCCTGGCAGCTGCCCCGTGTGGGGCCGGCAGGGCTGCTCCAGCCCCGCTCCGGGAGCGCCGAGCCAGGGCCGGGCTCGTTAGGGATGCCACAGTAATGCCTCTGTTCTTCCCAGAGCCCGCAGCGCTCGCCCCGGCTCCAGGCAGTGCCCTGGCTGTCTCCAAAGAGTGTGAAGCCCTTCTAAAACTTTCCGGCTGGCTGACAAAGTCCTCGGTGATGCGGCGGCCCCAAGTATTTGCTTGATCTTCTGTTGCCACACATTCTTCCGAGAACACCCCGCGCAGCAACGCGCGCACGTCACTCCCCTCCCGAGAGCTGGCGACCGCGCTGCCGCTATAAACCAGGGCTGACAAGTGTCAGACCTCCTGCCAAATCCGCGCTGACTGGCATTCTCATGAGTGTTGGTCAAACAGTAAAATCCATTCATTTGTCTAAAAACAAACCCACAGCATTCTCCTTGTCTCGGGCTGGGACAAAGCCTCTGCCTGTCTGCTCCCAGCGTCCTTCCGATGGGGGCAGGGGGCATCGCCCCCTCCCAGCCCCACAGCTGGCACCGGGGGGGGGGTGGCACGGCCCCCCTGGGTGTTCGTTGGTGGGGGAGGTTTAAGCAGGAGCCCTGGCAAAGCAGGACATCTAAAGCTTGGGAGGCATTGCAGCGGGAGGCGGCAAGGTTGATGTTCTAGCGCAAGGTTTGATCCCCTCTGTCCTCCAGCACTGCAGACCAGGACTGTGTTCCCAGCCCCAGGACAGTGTCACCATCCCCAGGACCCACCTCTGCCCCCGTGGACTCCACAAGGCTTGGTTCTCCCCGGCCATGGCACACGGATCAGTTGGAGTGGTGCTGCTGGGAGTGACATGTGCTCCTCGTGTGTGATTGAAGCTGCTGAGGAGGGAGACGCTTCCCTTCCAGTCCAGCACCAGACTGAGCAGCAGAAATGTCTCTCCCTGGAGTGGGGCCTTCAGGAAGCTGTGGGTGTTTATTCCTTTTTTGCAGACGTTGGATTTGTGCTGGGAGGAAAGTGGGAAACAGGAGGTGAGCATTGTACAAACCCGGCAGCTCCCGAGAGCAGCTTGTGCTCAGCATTCGGCCACTGAGTGATGCTTTGAAGGCCTCTGGGATCCCAGGGGAACAGCCCTTAGTCCTGCAGCCCGGGTGGCTTTGAGGACCAACCCTCTGCAGACACACACTGTGTTTTACTGGGCATGAGGAGGGGCCTCTTCATCTTCCCTCTCCTCTGTTTTCTCTTGCTTTGATGCAGCTCCTCGCAGGGATCCCGAACCCCACACTGCTCCTGCCATCACAGAGGCACACGGGGAGCTTGGCTGTGGAAAAGCAGGTACCTGCCTGAATTTTTGATGTCAGAGCTGCCAGGAGAGTGATGAGGTGGCTTTGGAATCAAAATTGTCCCTTACATGGAGTCCTGCTCTTCTGCAGCCATTGGCTCAACCCAGCCTGGGGGGCTCTGAGGATGCTGCCCCTCACTGTGGCTGCACGAGGACCAAAGGCTCCCAGTGCCTTTTGGGGGATTCCTGGGCTTCTGGACAGCTTGGAAGTTATCACTCCTCAGTGCTGACAGCCTGTTTTAGCCCCAAAGCCCATGATTTAGAGTCGGGCTATAAACCATGGTTAATGGGCCAAGGAATGGGGTGCAGGGACAGAGGGTGCTGCCACTGTGCTGGCAGCCATGCCCTGCCTACCAGGGGATGGAAAGACCCCCATTCCCGTGAGAGGCAGCACGGGCAAGAGGTGGGAGAGTGATTATTTCCCAGAGAGAGCCCACAAAGAGCCCAGCAGATCCCGGGAGCAGCGCTGAGCTCCGGCTGGGCCCCGGCCCGACGCGCTCTCGTGTATCAGTGGTGAATGTCTTCCTGTTTAAAAGCTCTCAAAATCACAGGGGCAGCTTGTTTTGACATTTGATTAGCCACAGAGAACAACTTGAGAGTGCTTGAGTGAGTGAGTGAGTGAGTGAGTGAGTGAGTGAGCAAACTCCGCAGCGGGGCTGGTGCTGAATGCTCCGGCCTGCTGGCGATAGCGGGCAGGGGAGGGTGGGCACCGCTCCAGGGGAAGATAAGTGGGCTGCCGGGAGAGGCGAAGGCGAGGAGAGGAAGTGGTGAGTGAAGTCAGCTGAAAACAGTTTTTTTTTTGCTCGCTCTGACTCATAAATTTCATTAATACCTCGGCAGCATCTCCCCGGCCCCGCACGGAGCCGAGCGCTGGAGGGGGATCCAGCCGCGCAGGGTGGAAACCCACCATCAGCGAGGGCTCGGGCAGGGATAACCCTCTGTCCAGTGCGCTGGGGGCCTTTGCAGGCCCGGGAACCGCTCCTCTCGTGGATGGCAGAGCGATGCTGTTGCTGGAGCCCCGGGTGTGGGAGCAGCTCGCAGGCCGGGGAGCGGTGCAGGCAGGGTTTGGGGGTCATCCCCGCTCTCAGCCGCCCTCCCGCAGTCATGAACTCCCAGGGCTTGGTTTTCTTTCTCTCCCCAGACCGACAACATGTTGTGTCAGGTTGGTCGTGACACTGCAGGGCTGTTTTCCTTTCCCTCGCTATCATCGCTATCAAGTAGGAGTTAACAGCTCTTGTTTATACAATGACTATCTGGCCAGAGGCTGATTTAATACCTCCCACTTCTTTTAAGTGCAAATAGACTCTAATGTGTGTATTAGGCTACTTGAACGGCTGTTCTGGTGAAATACTCGCTTTCCAAATAACTTATCTACAGTTAATGCCGAGCAGAGGAGAAGAGCAAACTTCTTAAGAATTTAGCAATAAGAAAAAGAAAACAATCCGTTTAATATTCCGCTCTTCCCTTGGCTAAGCCTTTGGCCATGCCGAGCTCGCTGGGATTTCACAGGCAGGATCCCGAGATGGTTTATGGGTCAAGCCCTGATTCAGCTCCTCCCGAGCATCCCAAGCCTGAGCCCAACCGCTCTTAGAGTGGGCGATGCCCCATCTGGAGAGATGGAGATGCCACCGTCCCGCGTCCAGCCCCGCGTGGGTACCGGCCGCGACATCCCACGTTCCTCGCCGACCCCCAGCCACTGGAGCGTGGCAACCGGCGAGGTGGGAGCGGTAGCCACGCTGCACAGGCAACCGTCTGCAGCCACGCTTGGCAGGAGAGACAAAGAGTAACATCATCCCTGAGCGAAACTGCGGAGTTTCTGCTGAGTCACAGTCATCAGGGAATGGGGAGAGCAATTACAGCCGAAAACTGGGAAGGCATCCCAAACAAATTGGTTATAATTAACAAGTAGAAGAATAACACCAGTAATACCATTAGCAGGCCCAAAAGCCATTTGCAATATAATATCTATAATTAGACAGTGCACAGCAAAAGCCTGGGCTGAGCTGTTTGCCCCGGGAAGGGAGGGCAGGTGAGACTGTGGAGCAGAGGGATCACAGGCCGGGATCCGGGGGCAGGGAGCACCTGAGAGAATCCAGGAGCATCCGTGAGGATCTGGGAGGATCTGAGAGTGACCTGGCTCCGGCCGCGGGGGCCGGGGGAGGCTGGCAAGGGGACAGCCCAACCTGCTCTGCTCTCCCACCTCCCTCCGGGGTCAGCCTGGCACTTCATATCCCTGAACATTCCCATCCCTGGAGGTGTCCGAGGCCAGGCTGGACGGGGCTTGGAGCACCCTGGTGTAGTGGAAGGTGTCCCTGCCCATGGCAGGGGTGGAAGGAGATGAGCTTCAAGGCGCCTTCCAGCCCAAATTGGAGCTGCGGGATTCGGACCTTAGCTGTGATCCTGGGCGTGACCCCTCCTCCAGTTCCTCCTGTTGGTCCCAACTTCTTGGCTAAAACTTTGCAAATCCAGCCCTTTGGAGCTGCCTCTGCTGCCAGGAGCATCCCTGGACTCTCCCTCCCTCCAGCACCATGTGCACCCATGGGCACCCCTCACCCACCTCCCCCCACCCCAAATTTAGGGAGACAGGGAAGAAAAGTGTTGCTTTTGATGCTGAGCCCCTCGGTGGGTGCTGGGAGGGGTTCTGGGGGTCCTGAGCCGGTTTTCTGCCCCCCCGGGCCCCCCTGTCCTGCTGCAGCAGCCGCGGGCGCTGGGCTGGGCCGGGCACAGGGATTGCTCAAGCAAACCCGCCGATGAGGGTGAGGTCAATGGGAGTTTTGCTTGTGAAAGGACGGGGTAATCGGGGCCTGTTGTGGCAACACCGGCAACCGACGCTCTTCCCGGTCCCGCCTGCAAACGTCACAGAGTCCTGGAATGGTTTGGGTGGGAAGGGACCCCAAAGGTCCGGTCCAGCCGTGAACAGGGACATCTTCCACCAAAGCAGGCTGCTCCAAGCCCCATCCCGGTGCTGGCTGAGGATGCACGTGGCCACCGCCGCGGAGCTGCTGGGGCCAGAGCAGGATTGGAGCCTCTCTTGCCGAGGGGCTGTAAAACCTCCCTGCCAAGAGCAGATAAAGCCCAGCTCCCCACAAAGCCACACATCCGGCCTGGGAGCTCTCCCTGCTCGCCGCGGCCGCTCATTCGTATGCGTTTCGCTGCCTTCCCAGCCCTGAAATCCTTGTTTAGATAAACTTGAAAGCTAAAGGAAATTTGGCAGGCAGGGTCCTGCCCTGCGCGGAGGGCAGATAGTGTCACCTGCAATGTAAACACACACCATTGACCGGGGTTGGGACCGGCTTGTCAGCGATAAAGTCACCTCTCGGGGCGGCTCCCGTCACGCCGGGCGAGCTCGGCTGCTCCCGGGGCCGGGGAGGGAGGGGGGACGGGAGGGACACACGTGGGTGCGTGTGTGTGTGTGTCTGTGTGTGTGTGTGTGTGTGTGTGTCTGTCTGTGTGCACACGTGTGTGCGGGCAGGGTTCGCCTCTCCCCCGGCCCCTCCTCTGCGGCCTCACAGCAAATCCACATGGAAGCTGCAGCCGGACTTTTTCCGGGAAGGAGAGAGAAAAATTTTTGGGGAAAAGTAGGTGTCCTGCCGTGGGTGTTTTGGACCCGTTTCCCGCAGGGAGGCTCGGGGTGACTGTGGCTGTGCAGATGTTCAGCCCCTTCCAGCTGTTCCAAACCTCATCCTGAGGGATCCTTCCTTATTCCCTGCAGCTGAACCACGGCCCCCTGGACGGCCCAGCCCCTGGGAAGGGGTGAGGGGGGCTCTGTCCACCCCCAAGGGGCCAGGACCTGGGGGTCACTGGGGCCAGCGGGGGTGGCAGTGCCAGGTCATCATGTGTGGGAGGATGGGGACAGTGGGTGTTCCCCGCAGGGGCCCTTTGGGAAGGGGAAGGGGAAGGGCAGCTCAGATGGTTTCCCCGAAAGGGTGGCATTGCAGTGGGGACGGGACAGTGTCACAACACCCTGTGCCCAGAAGCTGAGCCCGAGGTTTGTCCCCAGCCAGGGTGGGGGAGGGCATCTCCTGCTTCCCTTCCCGGCTGTGAGACCTCATGGGGGGCCAGGGCTGCACGTTGGCATCTCCTGGGCACAGCTCAGGGAAGGGGCACATCAGGGCCAAAACCACCCCTGGACCAGGGGAGGGACCACCCCATCACCCTGAAGGACCCCAGTGCCTCCTGCTCTCCCTGGGCTGCTCCACTGCCACACCCCCATGGGAAGCTGCCCTTGCCAGGCACCCAAATGATGACATTGGCCTTCAGTGAGTGTCCCCAGAGCCCTCATCCCCATCCTCATCCTCAGCTGGTGGTGTTGGCTGCCCCGGCTTGAGCAGAACTGGGAAGAAGACAAGGTGCCTCCATCCTTGTGTCCCTCCTGCCCCTCATGGCCCTTAGAGGAGCAACACGATGTCCCCAATGACAGTGACAAAGGCATCCCGGGGCTGGCTGGGAGAGGAGACAGTGGCTTCTCACACCGAGGCCTTTTCTAAGATCCTTAGAAAAAAAAAAGCACCTCAGAAAAAGAAAAATAAATTATGGGAAAAGATCACAGGTTTATAATTGGGATGTGCAAATATCAATTTAAGCAGATCTTAAATCAATATGAACCAGAACGTTTCCTTTCACCCCTAATCGTTCTCTTTCTTCTTTTTTCTTCTTTTTTTTTTTTTCCCCAACCAGGTGAGTTTTAATAAGCTAAAATAAACCAGCTCCTATTTCAGCACAGTCCCAGTGTGAGGAATATCAATTAACGAGAGACATCCTTGGTCGTTTGAGTTCACCACAACAGCGCAGGAGCTGCAGCTCGATGGGAATGGGAAGAAAATTACAACCTTTTCGGGGAAACCATTAAGTAAAAATCAGAATTTGTCCATAAGTACCACTGGGGGAGGGGAGCAGCTCAGCTAATGTGTTCTATTTTGAGCCGTGAAGTGAATTTTCAGTGCAAAATCGCTGCTTTCCATCGCTCTCCCCACGGCCTCACGTCCCCGGAGTTGGGACCCGGAAAGCTTCTGGGACAGAGGGTCTGGCTCAGCCCCACCCCTGGAATCCCCCCACTTTTCACACTTTTCCAGCTCAGTGAGGCACAGAGTGAGGATCATCATGGAATCACAGAACCCTGGAATGGTTTGGGTTGGAAGGGACCTTAAAGCTCATCCCATCCCACCCCTGCCATGGGCAGGGACACCTTCCACCAGCCCAGGTTGCTCCAAGCCCCGTCCAACCTGGCCTTGGACACTTCCAGGGATCCAGGGGCAGCCACAGCTTCTCTGGGAAACCTGTGCCAGGGCCTCCCCACCCTCACAGCCAAGAATTCCTTCCAAAAATCCTCTCTAACTCTGCTCTCTGGCAGTGGAAACCCATTCCCTGTGTCCTGTCCCTCCATCCCTTGTCCCTAGTCCCTCTCCAGCTCTCCTGGAGCCCCTTTAGGCCCTGCAAGGGGCTCTCAGCTCTCCCTGATCCTTCTCTTCTCCATTGGAACCCCCCCAGCTCTCCCAGCCTGGCTCCAGAGCAGAGGGGCTCCAGCCCTGGGAGCAGCTCCGTGGCCTCTGGGCAGGATGGGAGGAAGGGCAGTGCCTGTCCTGTCCCCGGGGGCCTCACAGATCCGAGGGTTTCCAGGTGCTGCTCCCTGTGCTCTGCAGTCTCCCGGGACTGATGTGACTGTGTGACACCAGCAGCACTGGGCACGTTCCTCCACTAAATAGCTGTCACCTTGGAAGCACTTGGCAGAGGGAACTGCCAGGGAGAGCACTTTGCAGGAGAAATAAGGACTGGTTTCACCACTAATATTTCCAGGGTTGCTCATTGCCATTAATTTTCTCTGCTCTCCAGCAGACGAGGCCTCAGGAGCCCCCCCTGCTCCGTGTGCTTTGGAGAACTGTGCGCTCACGTCCTCCCAGAGACTGGGCCGGGCTCTGCCTGCCCGGCTGCATCCTGGGGGGGCTTTGCACCCCGGGGTGCACCCAGTGGGTGCCCCGATGGGAACCCCAGTGATGCTCCCGTGGGTGACTCAGTGTGCACCCTGCTGTGATGGGAACCCCACTGGGCACCCTATGGACATCCCAATGGACATTCAACTGCACCCTGATTTGCACCCCAGCGGGCACTCCAAGTGCACCCACGTGCCCCGCGCAGCGCAGGGACTCTGCAGAAAGCTGCTGCCTCGGCAGAGTGAAAGCAAAGGAAAGGCCGAAAGGGGGCAAAGTGAGGACATCAGGAGGGGGGATGGCGGAGGAGGCGGGCAGGGCGCGGTGGCTCCGGCTCCTCTCCGGGTTCCGCTCCGGGTTTCTCGGCGCTCCCGCCGCGCCGCGCGGGCCCCACGTG
>NW_016690452.1:977369-1001146 GCF_001604755.1 Lepidothrix coronata
CCTCCCGCCGTATCCCCCCGGTACCACCCCCCCGCACTCCCCGGTAACCGACCCCCGGTCCCCCCCCCGCAGGCTCCGCACCAGCCGGGCCAACCGGGCTTCAAATTCACCGTGGCCGAGTCCTGCGACCGGATCAAGGACGAGTTCCAGTTCCTGCAGGCCCAGTACCACAGGTGAGCCCGGGGGGACCCCCGGCTGCCCCCCCCGCCCCGCCCGGCCCCCCCCGCCCGCGGGGTCTCACCCTCCGCTCTCCCCCCCCAGCCTCAAAGTGGAGTATGACAAGCTGGCGAACGAGAAGACCGAAATGCAGCGCCATTACGTTATGGTGAGAGACTTTAATCAGATTTCGGATCAGCCTGTAAATGTCATTAGCTGGGAGCCTGCGGACGGGGGGGACCGGGGGACCCCCCCCGGGACGGGCACTGCCTGCCCGGGGACCCCCGGAGGCGCTGGGGGGGTGCCCGGTGCCCGGCGCACGGAGCCCCAGACGGCTGGAAGCGCAGTCCCAAGTTTCCTGTTAACCCCTTTGTAGCGCTCCAGGGGGGCTGGGGGGGGGTTGGAGCAGCGCCCCCGGGCTCCGGGGGGGTCCCTCGGCGTGATGGGGGTCCCCCCCTTGCTGCTCCGAGGCGCGGGGTGAGGCCACCCGGGAGCCATCCCAGCTCACCCCGCTCATCCTTCCCGAGGGAAATGGGCTCTTTTGTTGCCTCAGACCCCTCTTTTTTAGCCAGATTTGCGTCGCGGGGCCCCCAGGTGGGCTCGGTTGGGTTTCTGCTGGGTTCGGCAGGATCCAGCACCCCCTTTCCCAGCGGCTCCCGGGGCTCCCAGCAGCTCCATTGGCCCCTGGGGGGGGAATAAATCCACCCCCCCAGTGAGAAGCTGGAATTTTGGCCAGACTCCGGGCTGTACCTGTTCTGCCAGGGCTGAGCAGACGCCTGTCACCCAGCTCTGCGCCTCTTTGTTTTTCTAAGTAGCTTAGGAGGAGAAAACAGGAGTCAAAAGGAGTGTCCCCTTGTTAAGTGCCTGCCAGTTAAACCCATAAACATCTGCTTATTATAAGGTGTAATTTCCTTGGCTACCAGTGCTTTAAGCCCAGTTTTGACCAGGATGCTTTTTGGTAATGACCTTATGCAAATACCTTCTGTGAAGTTAATTCAAATTCTTCTTGGCTCTCTTCTTTAATTGAATTTATTTGTATGTTTTTATTCCCCAGTACTACGAAATGTCCTACGGTTTGAACATTGAAATGCACAAACAGGTGAGTAATTTCCAGGGGGGGAAGTTGGGATTGATTGATCTCCTGTTGCCCTTTTCCTCAACCTGAGGTAAAATGGGCCCTGATTGCACTAAATAGGGAATAAGTGCTGAAGGCAGGGATGTGACTCCAGGTGGGAATCCCGTGGCCTGGCAGTTGAATTGGGAACTGCAGGTTGTTGGCAGGTTGGTGTTTTGTCTGTGCTGCTGAGAAATTCGGGTTTTAAGCGGAGTGTTTATGCGGAGGGGTGAGAACAGCCTTGCCTTCTGTGCCGGGATGTCGGTACCTGGAATAGCGCGTTCCCAAAACTGGGAAAACACTGATGTGTGCTGCGATTGCCTCTGGTTGTGTTGTTGGTACAACAGGACTGTTTCTAAGGTCATACCCTGATCTCCTCCGCGCTGTAGCGTGAGACTGAGGAGGGAATTATCTCCAGGGCTCCCATAGCTTACGGTGTGTTGCTCAATGTCACGGATTTGTCTTTGCATCTGGGAAATGAAGCAATGTTTGGGGTTGGTTGTTTTTTTTTTTTTTTTTCCTCCCTTCCAGTCTCCTCTAATATGTAACTTGCCTGAAGGAAAAAATAGAGAAGGCCCCAGCAGAATGTGGTGTGGTACCTTGATAAGATTATCGTTAAAGAGCCTAAAGGCTGCGCACATGATGGTAAAACTTAAAGGAATAAAGTTATTATTGAGATTAGACCTGATTATTTGTGCTGCTGCTGCTTACTGGTTTTAGAAGGAGTTCTAATTAAGAACTTAAGGCAGATAGGAGTTGACATCAACTTTGCCGCTCGCAAATCAGCCCCATTCAACTCCAAAGTGGTTTTGCTTAATAGCAGCATCGCCCGCGTCGCTGGGAGCTGATGAAATGCAAAGCAGCGTCTCTGAATCTGCCTCTCTTTTCTTCCCTTTGCCTTTCTGCGGCGCAGTCACAGGGCAACGAAAATAATTCCTGCTTAGTCTTCAGTTTTTTTAAAAATATCTTCTCCCGTGCAGATAATCCCGACTCCTCGCCCGCTCTCGGTGGCTCTGCCTGGACCCAGGCGGGGCAGGGCGGCCCAGGGGGAGCCCTGGGGGGCTGTGAGGGGCCGGGACCCCCGTGCTGGGGGAGGCCTCGGGCACGGTTTGGCCTGGGGAGGTCGGGAATCCCCCAGAACACAGGGGGTTTGTGTAGGCCCGTGGTGGAATCCCGCGAGGAGGGGACGGTTGTCCAGAGGGACACGGACCCTGCGGCCGCTTCAGCGACGCCCCGAGGGACTGGAGCGATGCCCGAGGGATGGAGTGACCCTGGAGGCACTGGAGTAACGTGAACACGGGTTCTTTGGGGAGAGGAAGAGCCTCTTCCCAGCTGGTTGCTCTGTGTTGAATGGCTCCGCTCTGAGTGATGCTGGGAGATGCTGGAATAATGCACGGAGATGTTGGGCTTGTTCTCTTGATGGAAGCTTTGGAAGGAGTTGCCGTTCCTGAGATGTGCAGTGTGTTTTCCCACCGGTCCGTGGATGGAACCCAAGGGATCAGTGAGGTCTGGCACCCTTGGGAGGTGCAGATGGATCCTCCGCTCCGCTGACCATGACCACGTAGGGCGTCTTCCCTTGATGTGTCCGTGGTGGTTTTGGGGGGTGACTGAGGAGCCCCGGAATTCCCAGGGATGGTTTTGTGCCCTGGGAGTTTCTGGGTGGTGGTGGTGTCCTGGGAGGCCCGGCGTGGTCAATGTGCTTCGCTGGGAGCTTTGCAGGGGAGCGGATAAATCCCGTCCGGATGGTTCCAGCCTGTGCCGAGCATCCCTGCCCGCTCCCGGTGACATGTGCTGCGTGCCGAGCGCCGGGCTCGGCGAAGTTTGGGAGGCGAAGCCGCCTCGTTATTTAATTGACAGCAAAGCGCGCGGGGCCGGAGGAAAACAAAGCCCCGCGAGCTGCTCCCAGCGGCGCTTCCAGGCGAAAATGGGGCGAGAGGGAGCGGCGGGATGGGAGAGCCGGACCGCAGCGGGGGCCTGCCGAGGGTTTTCCCCCTCTTTCGGGCCGCAGCATCCCCCCGAAAGCCATCCCTGCCGCAGCATCCCCCCGCAAGGCATCCCGCTAATTGCGGCGTGGTCCTGCCTGCATCTGGTTGAGGGTGGCTGGTCCTGAACAAACAAGTTTATCAGCTGACCTGTTTAGCGGTTGACTTGTGTTTATCTGCACACAATCAAGTAGACTGAAGTGCTTGAATTATTCATGCAGTGTCCTACCCTCCAGACTTGACTGCTTGTGATTACATCTGCTCCAGACAAACATTGATGGATACTTCATCTTTAAGCAAAAGGGGATTGTCTGTCTGTGGGCTTATATAACAGATTATCTCTTCTACGCTGAATATTAAGTGTGTGCATATGTGGCTGCGTGTGGGGTTGTTGTGTTGTTTTGTTTTTTTTTTTTTTCCTTCCCCCCTTTCTTCTCGTTTTGTTTCTTGTTAAGTAAAAAAATGTACTTTCATAAACAACTCCATATGCAAGGAAATATTTAGGAAGTGACTTGGTTGCAGTGAATCGCTCCTTACATCAGTCTTCCTGCTGAACTAAGCTCCCTTACCCGGGCTCAGCTTTCTTAAACCCGAGTCCAATCATGAGTTTTCTTTTGAAACCCCGGCAAAACTTTTTTTTTTTTCCCCTTCTTAGGGCTAATTGATTTTTCCAAAAGAAACTTTGCTTCCCCTGTTGGCTTTGCATTGTTTCTGTGCAGATCTCCGTGGATAATCGCCGACTGCAATAACCATTCCAAAAGAAAAACTAATTTTGCGTGGGGAAACGGGACACCTCGGAGGACAGAACCTTTGTGCTGGGTTTTATTTCTTTTTATGGCTGAGAACCCTCCACATAAGCACTTCTTGTTTTCGTGCTTAAACACTTAATGCTTGGAACAAACCTAAACCCCCCTGACACTTCCAGGGAAGAGAGGCAGGTTTTTTTTTTTTCTCTAGAATATTCTAGGAACACAATATACTTTCTGTCATGCTCGTTAGCAAGGAGTGCCAGGTAATAATTTGCTAAATACTTCAGAAGCCAAGTAATTTGTTAGCTCTGCTCTCAGGTCTCCTAAGGTAGAAGGGAATATTGTCAGAGCTTCACCTCTCCCTCCCCTCGGCTCTGCAGGTGGATTTTGGGGGTGCTGGGTGCCTTTTGGGGGTCTGAGTGGGCTTTGCCCCCCACATCCCGGTTGCCGGTGGTAATTCCGTAATGAGGGGTTGTGTCCTGCCCCTCCACCCCCCCTCCTGATTTAATTCTCATCAGCCTGGCTCTCCACTTTGCTAATAACGATAGCAGCCACAAATAGCTTTCAACATGCCATTGACAGCCCGGTTGGAGAGAGCACTTGAAATAGTGGTAGACAGCTGAAAGTACCCATAATTGTGCGCCGGAGTGAGAACCACACTGCTCAAGGGCCTTATTTTCATGTGCTTAAAGAGACAATATCCTGGTTTCAACAAATGCTGCTGGTGCTTCACGGCTGGTGTGATTTACTCCTGCTTCTCCCTCCGCCCTCTGCCAGGGAGGAGGTTTGGGGGGGCTATACAGCACGGGAGGGGGTGTCCTGGAGTGCCTAAAGGAGGGCTGGGGGGTCCAGACCCGTCTTGGAAACAATATTGGGGGTGTGTGTGGAGGGATCTGTGGTTTGGGAGCCCAGGAGAAGCTGGGGGCTCCTGGGTGGCAGTGTTGTGGGATGGTGGGATGGTGCTGGTGCCATGTTCTGCATCCCACAGACCATCACCTTTGGCAGCCCCACCAACCCCACTGCTCCAGGGTTTTAGGCATTTGGGGGGTGTGTGTATATTCATACATGTGTGTGTTCATACATTTGCACTTCCCCAGGGCAGTGGGCACGGCCCCAAGGCTGCCAGAGCTCCAGGAGCGTTTGGACAACGCTCTGAGGGACAGGGTGGGATTGTTGGGGTGTCTGTGTAGGGCCAGGAGCTGGACTGGATATTCTTATGGGTCCCTTCCAGCTCAGGATAGTCTGTGATATAGATATGTATGTTTTGGGGTGTTTTCCAAGAGGAGGAAGGGCAGTGCTGTGTGTTCATCCCTTCTCTTCATTCTTCATCCTGACATATAAATCCATAAGCAAGGGCAGGTGGAACTGGGGCTGCTGTGGCCCAAAATCTGTTCTGAGGCTCTGTCTGCCGTGGCCTGGTGTGCACTGCTGTGATTCCCTTCCCTACAGAGGTTTGGGGTGCTTTGTGCAGGATGTCTTGGGGTGCTTTGTGCAGGGTCTTTGGGGGTGTTCCCCTCAGAGTGGTGGTTGTGGGGCTGTTTTATGAGGCACCTCCATCCTCCCGAGGACTGGGAGCCCAGGAGGGATTTGGATCCCATCCTGTGCCATGGAGGAATGCTGGGACCAGCCTGGGGGTGCATCCCCAGGGCTGGGGCATCCCTGCAGCTCCTGTTTTCCTCCTCAGCTGTGTCCAAGGCTGATGTATTTTGGCTCCACCACCCAGAGCAGTATCCGTGGGGTATCACGCAGGACCCCCCAGCTTCCAGCCTGGAATTCTGCCCTCCTGTGCTCTGGGTCATTTCTGAGGCAGCTCCTTTCAGCCCTGCTCTGCCTCTCCTGTGACTGACGGGCCACAGGGTTATTTTTAAACTTCCCTCTGCCACATCCAGGTGTAAAGACGAGCGGCCGTGGGGCCGGAGCTGCTGGGCAGAGCCAGCCCTGAGCTATTTAACACCATGCCAGCCTGTTCCTGCTCCCAGAGCCCCATCCTACCTCCTGACAGGCTGCCAGGAGCAGCTCCTTGTGCCCTCCAGAGCTCTGGGTGCCGGTGGTGGCTCTGGCCATTTTAAGAGCGGGTGGGGTGACAGGACCCAGCGGTCCCTCTCTTGATTTATCACCAGTGCAAATGTTTTCTCTGGTTTCCCCCTCCGTGCTGGTGAAACACCAGCCCAGAAGTGTTTCTGCTCAGGCAGGAGGTCAGATTCTTGGCAGGGGCAGGGGGTGATGGGGGGTTAGTTGAGGATTTCAGGTTCTCCAACCTCTTGCCCTTTTTAACGCCCATCAGCATCTCTGTGCCCGGGTGAGTGTCCCTGAAGGTGCTCCCACGGACCCCGGGAGAGGCACCCAGCACCCACTGAGCACCTCCCGTGGGGGTTTGGGTGGGTGGGTACCTCTCCTGGGCGCTCCCCAGGGTGTTTTATCCCCACTCATTTGCAACTGTGGTCCAGGGAAGATGCAGGGCATCGGAAGGGGATGCAGAGCCTGGGATTGCCATGGCAACCTGCCGTGGGGAATGGAGGTTTTTCTTGGCAGGAGCAGCTCCGGGGGGCTCTGTCACTCTGGGAAGGTGATGAATGAGCCCTGTTATGGGGGAGGTGTCGGGCATGAAGCCCTTCCCTGTTCCCGACGTGCCGGAGGATCCCCTTTCGCTCCCGATTAAACTTTTAATGGGGACAACCGGAGTTTAATATTCTGTGGAATGGGAAAAGTTAAAGTGAACAAATATTTAAAGACTATTGAATCTCATGTTCGCAGGAAACCTCACGGTTGTAAACATAATATTTTGGACATCTAATATCTTTCTGCTCACTGAGTCCCATGTGGGAAGTCTCTCCCTTTGCGGAAAATCTTTGTTTGAAGTTTGGGCAGAAATGGATTTAAATGTGGAGGAGGTGGGTTGTTGTGAGCCTGGACCGTGTGATTCCCGGGGAAAACCCAGCACCTTCCCTTCCTCCTCCCTGCCATCAGCCTGTTTGGGTGCTGTATTTTTCCTGTCACACCGACCCCACCCCTGCGACGCAGCCCAGGGAAGCTCGTGCTGGCACCGCTGTTTTCACCTCAAATAAGGGTGGAATTTGTTCTGGAACTCACAGGAGCAGCAGCCGGGCTTGTCGCATCCAGAATCCAATGGGCTTCAGCTGAAGGAATAAATATTTAATGGAGCTGCAGTCTATATATAATCTAATCGATGCCTCAGTGCCAAAAAGCCTTCAAAGAGCTTCTGCTCTGCCTGGGCAGCGCGTGGTGGGAGCGCTGGGCTGGCTGGTGGCACACGCGGTGCCAGCCTGGCTCCTTCGGACACGGTGCTGTGGCTGGGCTGGATTTGGGCAGTTTTAGCTTCCAGCCCCATTTTTGGGGTGCAGAGTGGTCCTGGGGTGATGTGTGAGCATGAGGTGGTTAAACACTTGTGCTGGCCAGAGCCTGTTCCTCGGGGCAGGGATCTCACGCTGTCACGACAGTGAAGTGTGGCTGCGGTGGCAGGACAAGGGGGAATGGCTTCCCAGTGCCAGAGGGCAGGGTTAGATGGGATTTTGGGAAGGAATTCTTCCCTGTGAGGGTGGGGAGGCCCTGGCACAGGTTGCCCAGAGAAGCTGTGGCTGCTCCTGGATCCCTGGAAGTGTCCAAGGCCAGGTTGGACGGGGCTTGGAGCAACCTGGGCTAGTGGGAGGTGTCCCTGCCCAGGGCAGGGGGTGGGACTGGATAATGTTTAGGCTCCCTTCCCACCCAAACCATTCCAGGATTCCATCAGCCCCAGCTACCTCCTGATCTGTGCATCCTCACGTTGGGGTCCGTGATAACCCTGGTGACTGGTGTAGCTGTAGCTGGGGGTACCTGAGTCCAACCCCTGGTCACCTCCTGGTGCTCCTGCCTTGGCACGGTGTGCCAGCACGTTCTCCTGCTCTCTGGAATTGCTAATTAAAGCATGAGGTGTAACCCAATCACTGGGGTGCTTTCGGAGAAGAGGATGGCCAGAAATATCCCTGTGGCTCAGCAGCCAAAAGCAGCAGTGGGGGGTGTGTGGGGACCCCTCGGAGCAGGACCCCGAGTTCTGGGGTCTGTGGGGTTGTTCCCTCCATGGAGGTGGCTCAAGACTGGGGGAGAGCAGGGTTTTCCTGGTGTCTCCTTGCTTATGGTCATCCTGGGAATGTCGGTTGTGCTTGTTGGGTTGGTCTTGTAGTCACAGCAGTGTGACCTGGCCATCACCCAGCTCCTCCCAGCAAGGGCTGAGTGTCTGTTGGGCATTTTCTCCCAAACTGTGATATTTGGGGATTTTCCTTGCAGTACTTGAGAGCTGGGCTGGATGGGCTTCGAAAGCCAAGCTGCTATAGGACCCATCCTCAGGGCTGAGCTGTGGGATCAGGAAGGTGAAGCTTTGGGATGGCAGGGATGGATTTGGGGGGCACAGAGGGGGCTCTCTGAGGGGGAGTGACTGCTGGCTGCCTCGGGAAGAGGCCCCTTGCCAAGAGGGAGGCTGGAGCGAGCCCAGGTTAATCACTTGTGTTATTGATAACGAGCTGCTCGGGGCTGTCGGAAGGAATTTCTGGGCGTTTGATTCCCTGCCAGCCTCGGCCCGGCCATTGTTGTGGCTCTGGATCCTCGGCTGCTCCGGCCCTGTTTGACTTGGAGCAGGAGCTGTTTTCACAGCTGCCCTGGCGGAGCAGCCGAGTTAACCCTTGGGAGCTGAGTGATCCCAGGGTAACCCTTGGGAGCTGAGTGATCTTGTGTTAACCCTTGGGAGCTGAGTGATCCCAGGGTAACCCTTGGGAGCTGAGTGATCCCAGGATAACCCTTGGGAGCTGAGTGATCCCAGGATAGCCCTTGGGAGCTGAGTGATCCCAGGATAGCCCTTGGGAGCTGAGTGATGTTGTGTTAACCCTTGGAAGCTGAGTGATCCCAGGGTAACCCTTGGGAGCTGAGTGATCCTGGTGGGAGCTGGGGGAGCACAGCAGGAGTGTCTGTGGCATGTGTGGGAGGGTGGCACCTTCCAGCTCTGGGCTGGGGGCATTCCTCCAGGAAAGCAGCGTTCCCAGTTAATTATTCCCCCAGTTATCAGCACAGTTGGTTGTTACAGTCCCAATAGCTCAGTGGAGCTGGTGGTGGGTCTGGGTTGTTCCCGAGTGGGATGTGAGGATGGCGAAGGGAACACCACCAGCTTCATGTGGGGTGGGCAGAGAGCAGAGCAGGGACCCCCAGCCCTCGCTGGTGTCTCTGCCAGGGTTTCTCCTGGAGAAACTTAACACCCACCACAGTGCCAGGAGTGGGAGGTGATGGCAAGGGCCACCAAAAACTGGATTTTCTGGGATCCAGCCCCCAGCAGCTGCTCCAAGGATGAGGAGCTGTGCCAGTGCTATGTTTTCATGAAGCCAGGGAAGTGCAGGGTGGTGCAGCACTGCTGGGGCTGGTCCGTGACACTCATCCCAGGATGGGAAGGGGCCTCAAGTGTCCCAGGGCAGCAGGGATGTGTCCCTGTGCTGCTGTGCTTGAAGGTGCTTTTATTGCATCTGTTGGGAGCTGCTGCTTCCACTTGGAGGGGTGGGAGGGGATGGGAATGGGTTATGTGGGAAGGGACGTGGAGGGGGACAGGGAGGGGATGCACAGCACTGCTCTGGGAAGCCTCGAGCTGTCTGTGGGAGGCTGTTTGGTGCTGACTGTTGGGTTTTCTTCTTCCTTTTTTTCAGACAGAAATTGCTAAAAGACTGAATACAATTTTAGCCCAGATCATGCCTTTTCTGTCACAAGAGGTAAGGAAGTTTTCACACCCTGGGTGGGGAGTTGCTGCTTCTCCCAGGGGGGTTTCCCCAGGCAGGCAGTGCTGGGGGCCCTCGTGGGTCCCTGGGGGTGGGGAGCTGAGTGAGAAACGGGGTTCAGATCCTCCATGTGCATTGGAAAACCCTTGGGATGGGGGAGAGCTGGGCCCTGTGAAGGGGCTTGGGGGTCTCCAAAAAGGCTTTGAGGGTCTTCTCCACCCCCCTGCACCCCGTGGAGCTGGGAGGTGCTCCCGGGCATGAGCAAAATAGAGCCCAACAGAGGGGTGAGCATCTCTGGAGGGGGGGTCCTGCCCCTGGGCTGGTCCCCCTATGCCCAGCTCTGACCTGGCCCTGCCCCTCTGTCCCTGCAGCACCAACAGCAAGTGGCACAGGCTGTTGAACGTGCCAAGCAAGTGACAATGACGGAGTTGAATGCTATCATCGGGGTACGTGGACTTCCCAATCTGCCTCTCACCGTGTGTATACCCCTTTTATTCCTATCATTTACCATAACCAGAGGCAATCCTGCGCTCAGGAGGGATAAAGGAGGGCAGCTCACACCCCCCCAGCCATCCCATGGCCCCCCCAAATGACCAAAACTCCCCCAGTCTGGCATTGAGCGAGACAAGGGGTGGAATCTCCACCTCCTGCCACCTCCCGGGTGCTGGTGCAGCTCCAGGAGCCTCCAGCGACCAAATTGGATGTTCCCCATGGTCTGGGCAGTGTTTGGGGTGCAGAGCAGGACCCAGCAGCCCTCACTGACCCCCTGAGCCCAGGCTTGTCTCTGCTGGGCTGTTGGTGTGGAATGTGCTGTGCCCTTGGCAGGGTTGTTGTCCCATGCATTGATGACCCGCTCCCGCTGGCCGGGCTCTCTCTCGCAGACCTCGGGGGAGGGTTTATTTGAGGATTAACCATTTTTATTGTTCCTTTAATTGATGTCACGGTCTCAGTCCTGCAGCAAACCTGCTCCTCACCCCGGGACATCGGTGTCCCCATCCAGCATCCCGGGCAGGTGGCTCCAGAGCTCCTCTGGCTTTAGGTCTTTGTTTTCCAGAAAATGCTCATTTTTAATGCTCTTTTTTTTTTTTTAATAACTATTTGCACTTCTTAAGCTACAAGGATCTTTATAATTCTTTGCACTTAACCTGCTCTTCTCTACGTTTTTCTGTATTTTGTGGGTAGCACCAAAGGTAGAATTGGGCTCTGAGCTGCTGCAGTCTCTGGGGATGAGGACAGGTTCGGTAGCAGATGGATCCCTGGTGGTGGGGTTGGTGGCTCTTGGGAAGTGGCCCAGGGATGGGAGCTGAGTTTTGGGGTGGCAGGCAGCACTGTGGAGCGCTGGGAGGTGAGCAGAGACAGGGAGGAGGGAGCCCATGGCTTTGATGAGCTGCTTGGAGCCGCAGGCAGGAGCCCCCGGCAGCTGGAGGCAGATATTGGAATTCAATTAAGGTGAATGAGCAGGGCCCGTGACCCCCATTTCCGAGGTAATTGCTTCCTTGGATCAGAGCGAGTGCCTCCTGTCATTAAGCAGCCAGCCCAGCCGTTTAATCGCTTTCCTGACGAACTTTCAGCAGGAATTATGGGCATCTCCTCCCGCCGTGGCTTGTTGGGGAGGGACATGGTGCTGGCAGGAGGCTGGTGGGCAATTCCACATCCTTCCATGGCTTGTAGGGGAGGCCAGAGCTCGTCCTGGAGCTGTGGAGCTGGTTTGGGTGCTGGGTCTGTGCTCAGGTGCCCCTCAAGGCACAAAACCCCAACAGTTTTTGGGTTTTTCCCCTGAAAAAACTGCACATGCCAGTTTGTTATTGGAGGGTTGCTGCTGGCAGGAGGGTGGTGAGTGATTCCATGTCTTGTAGAGGAGGTTCCAGGCTCATCCCAGAGATTTGGAGGTGGTTTGGGTGGTGGGTCTGTGCTGCTGCACCTGCTCTGGTGCCCCTGAGACACCAAACCCAGAGGATTTGGGGTTCTTTTCTCTCCCCTCTGTGCATGGAGTGGTTTGTTATTGTAGGGCTGCTGCTGACAGGAAGGTGACGAGTGATTCCATGTCCTTCCATGCCTTATAGAGGCAGTGATTCCATGTCCTTCCATGCCTTATAGAGGAGGTTCCAAGCTCACCCTGGAGATGTGGAGCTCAGTCTGTGCCGCTGCACCTGCTCAGGTGCCCCCGAGGCACCAAACCCAGAGGATTTGGGGTTCTTTTTCCTCCCCTCATTGCACACAGGGGTTTGTTATTGTAGGGTTGCTCATGTGGACACATCCCTTGTGTTTGTTTGCTCTCCTCGGGTGGGTGAGGGCAGCACTGGGGTGTGCACAGCCCCACCCCTGTGTCCCTGGGGATCCCGTGTCCCTGGGGATGGGTGGCCCTGCTGTCCCAACCCTCCCACCAAGGGAGGCCCTCCCAGACTGCCCCAGCCCTCGGTGCAGGTGCTGCCTCACACAAAAACCCACCAAATCAGGAAAACCTTTTTTTTTCGCCCCTTTTGAGGTCAAGAACTGTTAATTTTATGCATCTAGGCCATTGTCTCACAGTTCCTCTGCTTCAGGCTTGTGTGAAATTGAGCCCTTGATTTGGTTATAGCTCTGGAAATGATTAGACTACTTTACTAAATTTAACGCAAGTGGTGAACTTAAGTGGTGAACCATTAAATCGGTGAACAAAGGCATGAAGCATGATGTACATAATCCAATTAAAGCCACTCCACGGACCAGATATTCCTTGCCAGCTTTCTCCTAAATTTATAACCTCTTCATATCTTCCCCATCTTTGGCTGGCACGTGCTGAGGGACCCCAGGAGGAAGGAGACCTCTCGGTGTCTGTGCGTCCCTGTCGGCTCCTGCTGCCACCCCGGGTTGGGTTTGCAGGGCCTTTATCCACTGCCAGCTGCTGTCCTGGGACATGTGGGGACATGGATCCGTTCTGGGGTCCTGCCAGCAGATGAGGAGCCCCAGGGGAGCGTCCTGAGCAGGTCTGAGCTTGTGGTTCAGCTGGGGAGGTGTTGGGAGGGTCCCTGGTTCTGAAAGCCTGCTCCGGGTCCTTGTGCTGTGTCACTCGTTGACCAGGACCTTGATCCCTGTCCTGTCCCTGCCATCAGCACCCAGCTGTGGGTGCTGGGGAGTTTTTAGGAGCCCAGAGAGCTCGTGTAGCCGGCCCATTCCTGGGATATTTGCAGCAAGCCCTCACATGGTGTGTTTTTAAAAACAACCTTTTCCAGGGTTGGAATAAGGGCCGGGGAGGGAAGTTGGGCTTTCCAGCAGAGGACACCGAGTGAGCACCACCCCTGTGCCGTGGAGTCCCACGAGGCCTCCAGGATGTTATTCCTGAGGAATGTGCATCGACTGCTCCATGGGCTGGAGAAGAAATGCAGCCATGGAGTCCCAGGCGGGCTTTGTGCCACTCCGTGGAGTCTCCAGGATGTTATTCCCGAGGGATGTGCATCAGTGGAGTGGCGCGGATGGGAAGGACGGCGGAGGGAGCTGGGAGCAGAGCCTGGGGATCCTCCAGCACCACCCGGGGATGTGCACTGGGCTTGTTGGCTCATCCTCTTCTCCTTGCCCTGGGAGTGATCCAGCTGGGACACAGCTCCTTCAGCGGTGCCGGGATGGAGCTGTGCAGCCCCGAGGTGGGATCTTGGTGACTCCCTGGAGCTGCAGTGCTGGATGGAGGGACAAGGCTTCCCTTGTCCCACATGGACTTCCCACATGGATTCTGCTCACCGGTTCCTGCTACCAGAGGAAGGAAAACACCTTTCAGTGTTATTTTGGGCCACAGTGGGATGTTGTGTCCTGACCTTGGTTTTCATGCCCCCCCGGAGTGGGGCTGCTGTGAGGGGCTGTTCCCGCAGCTCACGGAGCCCTTGGATGGATTTATTTGTTGACAGCCTAAAGAAAAGGAAGAAAAACCAGTTTCCTGCTGTGCTGGAGGGTGAGGCTTTGGGTGCTGAGTCTCCTGCTCGGGGTGCTGCTGTGTCACTGTGGTGGAGCTGTGTTGTCCCCTGGGGCTGTGATCCCCATCGTCACCCCGGGAGTGGAATGTTGCTGCCTGGATCCAGGATTTCCACGAGACCACATCCCTTTTTTGGGGCTCCTGGGTGAAAAGCTGCTGGGATGAGTTAAGCCATGCAGATGTTTAAGGTGGAGGTTGGAGATTGCTGAGGATAAAACGTTGGATCTCGGTGTGTTCCGGCCCTGCAGGGATGGGCACCACTGGAGAGCCTGCAGGAGAGGAATGTGCTGTGCTGGAAAACCATCTGGGACCATTCTCTGGGTGATGTTCTCAAACAATGGCCAGCCCTGCCTCTGGCTTCAGTGGGTGGAAATCACATGGAATTGGAATTGTGAGGAGCCTCATTGATTTCAGGAAGATCTGAGGATCTGTTCCACTTGCTTTGGTGTTGGAGGGATGGTCTTGGCACGTGTGTGTGGCAGGAGATGGAGTTACTGAGGGAATCACCCCTCGTGGTGCTCCCTCACCCCACCAGCTCTCCTTGTAGGAGGACACTCCTGGAATGGTGATCCTGAGGATGTTTCCTGTCCTTGCCCTGCGGATGGAGCAGCCTGGGAGAAGCTTCCAGCTCCTGCTTTTTGAGGGCACAGTGATTTATGCTTTTCCTATACCAGAGGCCTAATTGCCTTCTCCATTTGGCTTCTGCCCCAGCCGGGACCTCGGTGCTGCCTGGAAGAAGCTGTTTGGAGATAATGCAGCTCCTGCCTTCGGCTCCCACCCTGGATCTCATCCTGGCCGAGGATTTCCCTCTCCATCACAGCCCTGGGAAGGCTCCCACCTCCCTGCCCCCAGCGAGGGGCTGCTCCACCCCGCTGTGCCTGCAGTGTGACAGCCAGGCCCACCTTCTGCTGCCCCAGGATGGGTCCCTCCGTGGGCATGGGTGGGAGCTGTTCCCATGAAAACTTGGCCTTGGTGTGGGAAAACTTACCACAGAATCCTGGGATGGTTTGGCTTGGAAGAGACGTTAAAGCTTATCCAGTTCTACCCTCTGCCCTGGGCAGGGACACCTTCCATAGACCAGGCCATGTCCAGCCTGGCCTTGGACACTTCCAGGGATGTGGGACACCTGGGAGTGTCTTCCAGTTCTGCTGGAAATGTCCATGATGGAACTGCTGGAATCATGGAGTGCTCTGTACCTGGGGATGTTTTTGGTGTATTCCTGCTGGTGTCCCTGGAGCTGGGCCGGGTGGCAGCAGGTCCTGCTGTTTGCCTGTGCCCTTTGGGTGCCCTGGGCAGGACACAGGTCGGTGCTTGGTGACACTGAGGACAAATCCTGAGCCGAGGTGGTCGTGGGGGTCTGGAGGAGTCTGGGAGGCTCCACTGCAGCTCAGGTGTCCCCTCCCAGCCCCTGATTCCTGCTGCTGCCCAACTGTGACTTCACTGGGAGCTATGGGGTGCTGCTCCAGGGGGCTGTGGGTGCAGGCAGGAGGGTCCCAGACAGGAGTGCCAGCTCCAAGACCCTCCTGGCTGGACCAAGGGCATCCTGGGAGTGGAGGAGCTGCAGGAGGGGGGGCCTGGGGACTCCTGGAAGCAGCTCCACAGGTTTCAGCAGGTTTTCTTCCAAGTTTGTGTTTGAAATAGAATCGCTGGGGATGTGTTTGTTTTCCTTTCCTCTCCCCAGAGCTGTAGTTCAGCTTTTTGCAGCTGTAATGGAGCAGGGAATCAATCCCCATGGCTGGATGAGTGCGTGCTGGGATGGCTGGGACTCAGGGCTCCCAAAAAGCCCCTGGGAGGAGCTGGGAGCTGTCCCAGCTGGGCTGCAGCTCCCTGTGTGTGCGCCAGGGAATGTGGGGGTGATGCCCAGCCCTGTGGTGGAGTTGGGGGGGTCCCTCCATGATTTATCCAGTACAAGGGACAGCCAGTGATGTCGGAAGGGGTCGGGAGCACAGGATGGTGGGATGGGACCGGGGCACTATGTGGGCATTTTCTTCTCCCCTTCAAACACCTTAAAGCTGGTCCTGAGTAAATTAGCAAAACTTGCTTTCCTGAGCTGTCTGGGAGGATCCTGGCTGCTGGAATTTTCTCTATCTGGCTGGTTTGGCCTCTGCACTCTGGCCAGGGCTACTCTGGGTGGGATTCCTGTATTTCTTTTTTGCTTTTACCTGCTGAAAACCCCAAACTAACCAGGTCTGCAGCAGTGCCGTGTTCCTGTGACTGAGGGACGATCCCGGGGCGGGTGTGCCACGTGTGCACTCCTGACATGGGCATCGTGCCTGGGCACCCTCTGTCCCTCCTGCTAACGGGGCTTCTCCTTCCAGGTGTCCCAGCGGGGCCGCTCCCAGGACATCACCCCGGGACACCGGGAATGTCCCTTCCCGGCACCGCTCGGTGCCCCCAGTGCCCCCCAGTGCCCCTCCCCGGCTCACTGGTCCTTTCATTGCAGCAGCAGCAGCTCCAGGCCCAGCACCTCTCCCACGCCGCCCACGGGCCCCCGGTCCAGCTGCCGCCACATCCCTCGGGGCTCCAACCGCCGGGAATCCCGCCGGTCACCGGCACCAGCTCGGGGCTGCTGGCCCTCGGAGCCCTGGGCAGCCAGGCCCACCTTGCTGTCAAGGATGAGAAGAACCACCATGACCTGGACCACAGAGGTGAGAGCGAGGGGCCAGGGGGCTGCTCCTCTCTGCGTCCACTGGTGCTGGAACTCATGGAATCATCCTGGAATGGCGTGGGTGGGAAGGGAGCTTAAAATCCAGTCTCACCCCCTGCCATGGGCAGGGACACCTTCCACTAGCCCAGGTTGCTCCAAGCCACGTCCAGCCTGGCCTTGGACACTTCCAGGGATCCAGGGGCAGCCACAGCTTCTCTGGGAAACCTGTGCCAGGGCCTCCCCACCATCCCAGCCAGGAATTCCTTCCCAATATCCATCTAACCCTGTGTCAGTGGGAAGCCATTCCCCTTGTCTTGTCCCTCCATCCCTTGTCCCCAGTCCCTCTCCAGCTCTCCTGGAGCCCCTTTAGGCCCTGCCAGGGGCTCTCAGGTCTCCCTGGATCCTTCTCTTCTCCATTTGAACCCCTCCAGCTCTCCCAGCCTGGCTCCAGAGCAGAGGGGCTCCAGCCCTTGGAACATGTCTGTGGCCTCCTCTGGACTCTCTCCAGCAGCTCCACATTCTTCTGATATTGGGGGCAGCACCCTGACCCACACACAGCTCTGCTCCCACCTCCCCACCCCTCTGGACTGTGGGCTTCAGGCCATGGGATTGTGCTTTTAGCGATGCAGTTTTCCCTAAATGATGCTCAGCTTTTGTTGAAGTCTCGCTGCAGTTCAGTGGTGCCTCAATGGGGAAGCAGCTTCCTCCTCCTCCTCCTCCTCGTCTTCCTTCTCCTCCTCCTCCTCTCTTCACCCCCAAACTCAGGGTTTTTTTCTAATTATTAGTGATCAGACAGCTTTTTAGAAGATAAAATAATGTATGATTCCAGGTGCAAATGAGCAGTATTCAATATTTTCCTGGCAAATCCCCTTATCCCCAGACATGGAAAGATTTGGGATATTTCTTCCTCATTCCCGTTTGCAGGGCAGGTACCAACAGCCCCTCTGAGCTGTCGGGCTCTGCTGCGGTCCTGGGGATGTTTTTCCTCCCTGAGAAAACAGTGAGACAAAATTATCCAAAGCAATTTATCCAGTTACGTTCCTTTTCCTGCATGGACTCAGATTGCCAGGAGATCCCAGGGAAAATGGGGCTGTTGGGCACAGATTAATGGCTGAACCACGTTGTGCTGCCGACGGGACTGTCGGAGGTTGTGACTTTGGGGACAAGCACCAGAGGCTGCTGCCGTTCCCTTTGGATTCGGGGCATTTCCAGCTGTGCTTTGCCAAATAAATCACAGGGACAAAAGGAAAGGGGCAGGAGGCAGCAGGGGCTGGGTGAACAGGGGGATTTTAAAGCCAGAGAGAGCCCAGATAGGGCTTGAGTTAAGAGCATGAGGAGCTTCTTGGTTTATTTTCTGGTTTGAGACTTAATTCTAACTTGCTTTATTTCTCTGTCTCCTCTTTATTTTGGCTGTGACCTCACCTCTGCCCCGACATCTCCTGACAGAGCGAGACTCAAGTGCAGTAAGTCCCATTGCCTCCTTTCCCCCCCAGTTTTTGGTGGCTCCATGGTTTTGTTTTCTTTATCCCTTCAAACCCCATTTTGTAGGTGGGAGCTCCGGGGCTGCCTTTTGCACAGGTCTTATTAAATAATAAAAACCAGGCAGTGCAAAGCTCCCACCCTGCCTGGAAGAGCTGTGCTGGGATGAGTGGGGTCACCTGGTTCTGAGGTCTGGGTTAAATCTCTTTGCTTGTGGCAGAGCCTCATGGTTGGGTTTTGAGTGAGCCCAGTCGGCTCCAAAATCCTTTGAGTTACTGGGACAGCTGTTTTATTCCTGATCCCTCTCCCATTATCTTGGGTCATCTCACCTGCTGAGGTGGTTTGGTTATTACACCATGTTAAGTCAGACTTGGAGGGTCAAGCAGTTCCCAAACCACCTGAATCCCTGGATTTTGGAGGGCACCTGTGCCTCTGTCTGTGTCCCTGACGCCTCAGGGTGGGTTCTGGTTTCCCTGGAGCAGGGATGGGGAGGCAGTGAGGATATGGAGGGGGGAGCTGCCCTCCCCATGCAGTGGGGCCCAACTGGACCCCCCAGCCCTGGTGCACACAACACCTCTGGCTCAGGGAAATGAGACATCAGAAGGAATTTCTCCACATGGTGTGACCCTTGGGAATGGTCCTGTGTACAGGGCCAGGAGTTGGGACTCCATGATCCCTGTGGGTCCCTCCCAACTGAGCATATTCTGGGATTCATGGAAAGGGCTGTCAAGCACTGGAATGGGAGGTGGTGGAGTCCCCACCCCTGGAGGTGTCCAAGGAAGGCCTGGCCGTGGCACTCAGTGCTGTGGGCTGGGGGACAAGGTGGGCACCAGGCAGAGGGTGGACTCGGTGATCCCGGAGGTCTTTCCCAACCCCAGCGATTCCGTGTGAAAAGCTGCCAGGACAAAGCCCGGCTGAGCCTCGGCTTTGCAGCGATTTCCTGCCATCCCCGAGCCCACAAATGGGCCTTTTGAGAGCCGGAGGCGGGCGGGAAGGAAAGTGCTATTTAAGGGGGGAGAGGGGAATTGGGCATCATTAACCCGCTCCTCGGGCGGGCAGGGGGCCGTCGGAGGTGGGAAGGTTCCCGATCCATAAGCCTGGAGCCGGGGTGTTCCCGGGGGAGGTTTAATGCGCCGTAATCAGCGTTAGTCATTCATATTTTCCCCAGCCTTTGCCTGTGCAATAAAAAATATTTAGTTCCTTGGCGCCGGGCCAGCGGCGGCGCTGAATGGATCGATGCCTCTAAATGCTTGACATGATTCTCCGGGAGCTGCGAGGGTTTTCAGCATGACTGCCTGGGAAGAAAGAGCTCGGTGTTATCCAAAGCTGCTTACTGGGGACCGAGGAGAAACATGAACTGCTTTAGTTCTCCCTTTCAGCCGGGGAAGAAAGGCAGGCACAGCAGCTTAGGGAGCGTTGCTGCTTAGCGGGGCTGGCAGGCTCGGGGAGGGCGGGGGGGTTTCTCCTGCTGCTCCCGGGAACTGAGGGCAAGGGAAGCTGGGATGTGGGGAAGGGGCTGCGCCGTGGGGGGATGTGGGATCAGGGCCGGGCATCCTCTGGCGCTCGTGAGGTGGTTTTGTGCTGCCATTTTTGCTCCCAGCATTCAAAGGGCTTTCCTGGGAATGTCGGCGTCTCCCGGGTTTTGCTGCTTGAAGCAGGGACAGAAGCCCCCACAGGCTCTGGGCTCTGCTGCTCCTGGTCACGTGGGTTTTCTGGGATATTTTGTGGATGTCCTTTGGCTCAGCTGCTGGTGCCAGAGCCAGGATGCAGCAGTTCCTTTGTTCCTTCTGGATGAGGCCTCCCAGCTCTGCCGGTGCCAGAGGAAGCACCCATGGGCTCTGGGGCTTTCCTGGGAATGCTGGATCTCCTGGGCTTCGCTGCTCGAAGCAAGGACAGAAGTCCCCCTGAACAGGGAATCCCTGTGGAGCCTGGGCTGTGGTGCTCCTGGTCACGTGGGTTTTTCTGGATGTTTTTTGGATGCCCCTTGGCTTGGCAGAGCTCAGCTGCTGATGTTGGGAATGGGATGCAGCGGTTCCTTTGTTCCTCCTGGATGAGGCCCCCCAGCTCTGCTGATGCCCATCCATGGTGCCACCCCTTGTGCAAAGTCCTTCCCCTGCCCCGGGCTGGGGTGAAGCTCCTGTTCTCCCATGGGGAGCACAGGATGAGGGAGATGGGGCTGATTTTAGGGAGCACAGCTTTTCCCCACTCTGCACTCCCCAGTTCCCACTGGTGGATCCCAGTGAGGACTGGGAGCTGCTGGAGTTTCCCACATCTCCCTCCCAGGGTTTGCCTTTTTAGCAACAACCACCTCCTCCATTTTTCCTGCTGTGCTTTTGCAGTGAAGGGGTTCAGGTGTCCATGAGCAGCCTCACAGCATTCCCAGGGCTCACAGTGAGGGTGGTGTCCGATCCTGTCACCTGGATCCTGTTCCCTGCTCCCTTGGGAGCCGCGGGGTCTCACCGTGCTGCGGGTGCAGGGCTGTATGTGGCACCTTCTAAGCTGCTGCTCATAAAGTCGTAATTCCCTCTGTTTCCAACTTCAAAGCTTCTTGTGGCATTGCAGAATAATTCCGTGTCGCCCTCGGAGAGCCTGAGAGCCAGCGAGAAGCACCGGAGCTCCACGGATTACAGCATCGACTCCAAGAAGCGGAAAGCGGAGGAGAAGGACAGCATGAGCCGATATGTGAGTGACAGGGGACACGGGGAGCCCCAGGGACACGACCAGGCAGGACCTGGGGTGGGAGGCAGCGGGTTTGGGTGACGTTTTCCAGGTATGGTGTGGGTCATAGAACCATGGAATCAGTTAGGTTGGAAAAGCCCTCTGAGACAATCAAGTCCCGCTGTCCCCCAGCACTGCCAAAGCCACCACTAACAGTGTCCCCAAGTGCCACATCCACATGGCTTTTAAATCCCTCTAGGGATGGGGACTCCACCGCTGCCCTGGGCAGCCTGTTCCAATGCCTGACCACCCTTTCAGGGAAGAAATTTTCCCTAATACCCCCCATAAGTGTCCTGGTGCTGTGGAGGGATGGTTCAGCTCCTCAGGGGGGTGCCCCCACCCCAGTTTTTGGGGCTCTCTGCGGGGTGTGACTGGCTTTGTGTTCCAGGACAGCGATGGTGACAAGAGCGATGACCTGGTGGTCGACGTCTCCAACGAGGTGAGTCCTTGTGGGCAAATCTGCCCCTCTGCCCGTGCCACTAGGGGGGTTTGGGGGCGATGCCTTAGGGGCCTCCTGGAATGGAGGAGCCGGAGGGAGCCACAGGGGATTCCAAGGCTTTCTCCTGCCCCACAGGATCCTGCCACCCCCCGGGTCAGCCCAGCCCACTCACCCCCGGAGAACGGCCTGGACAAAGCCCGCGGGCTGAAGAAGGGGGACGCTCCCAACAGCCCGGCCTCGGTCGCCTCCTCCAGCAGCACTCCCTCCTCCAAGACTAAAGACCTGGGCCACGTACGTCCCGCGCCCTGCCGGGGCTCACTGGGGGCTGGGGGTGCCGGGGCTCAGACCTCATCCCTTGTTTCCCATCCCTTCTCCCCCAGAACGACAAGTCGTCGACGCCCGGGCTCAAGTCGAACACTCCGACGCCGCGGAACGACGCGCCCACCCCGGGCACCAGCAGCACCCCGGGGCTGCGGCCCATGCCTGGCAAGCCCACTGGCATGGACCCCCTGGGTGGGTACCAGCCCGGGCTCACTGCTGTCCCCAGCACGGCTCCAGCTCATCCCTGTCCATGGGAAACAGCAGCCTGGGGGGGAACAGGTTTATGGGGGGCCTAATCCAGGTCTGGCTGGGGTGGTCTCCGTGTCAGAGGTGGGGTGAGGAGGGAGGCCCAGCCATTGCAGCTCTGGGATGAGAGGATGTCTGGACATGAGGTGGGATTAGCTCGGTTGGTCAGAGCCGGGTGCTGGTAACAGGAAGATTGTGGCTTCAGTCCCTGCACGGGCCATTCACTGAAGAGTTGGACTTGATGATCCTCGTGGGTCCCTTCCAGCTCAGAATATTCTGTGATCTGTGACGTGGCTTCAAGCTGTGCCAGGGAAGGCCCTGGTTGAAAAACAGCAATGAATTTCTTCATTGGAAGGGGCTGCCCAGGGAGGTGGTGGAGTCCCCGTCCCTGGAGGCGTTCAGGGAATGACTGGGCGTGGCACTCAGTGCTCTGGGCTGGGGAGGGCAAGGCAGTGATGGGTCACAGGTTGGACTGGGTGACCTCAGGGGTCTTTCCCCCCCGGCTGACCCCGTGGACGCGGCCGCGCTCCCCGCCCTGACCGTGTCCCTCCCTCCCGCAGCCTCGGCCCTGCGCACGCCCATCTCCATCGCGGGCTCCTACGCCGCCCCCTTCGCCATGATGGGGCACCACGAGATGAACGGGTCCCTCACCAGCCCCGGCGCCTACGCGGGGCTGCACAACCTCCCCCCGCAGATGAGCGCGGCCGCCGCCGCCGCCGCCGCCTACGGCCGGTCACCAATGGTGAGCTTTGGAGCTGTACGTAGCACTTTTAGCTCCTTTTCTCAACGGTGGGGAGGGCTGGGGAGGGTTTGGGGGGGACTGGGAAATTGAGGCTCCTTCTCCTCAAAACAAACCGTCTTCTATATCAGCTGCCGTTAAAGGGGGCTGGGGGTGGAGATGCCTCCCCGTGGGGGAATGTGCATGTGCTCCTACATTGGGGTTCTTCCCTTCCAGTTACTCAGCCCCCTTCCCATTACTCTCACTAAATTCTTGATCCCATGTTTTAAGGCAAAACAAGTCAAACTAAGAAGTGAAACGTTGCCATTAATGCAGAGATGGGGGTTTCTGCAGCCAGAGTGCTGAGCACGACTTGGCTGCTCCTGGGGATTTGGGGACAGCACGGGGAGGGGGAGCATGTCCCACCCTGCTCCTTGCAGCCCCAAAACCTTTGGCTAATTCCTCAAGTTTTCCCCCTTCTGCCAGGGGAATAATAACAATTAGCTCTTGAGCAGCAAGGGAAAAGAGGGAGCTGCTCAGTGTCCCGTGGGCTTGTGGGTGGGAAGGTGTTTGGTGTGCCCAGCTTGTGTCCGGCCTCACCCGTGTCCGTGTGTCTCTCGGCAGGTTGGTTTTGACCCACACCCACCCATGCGAGCCCCCGGCCTGCCCTCCAGCCTGGCCTCCATCCCCGGAGGGAAACCGTAAGCCCCTTTTGGTTTTTTTATGGGTTTGAAGGGGGGATCAGCGTGGGTGAGAGGGAGGTGAATCCTTCGCCCGGGGCTGGGTTCAGCCGAGCCCCCGGTCGGGGCACAGCGTGGCAGCCGGGCCGCAAAGCCACCCGCTGCCCCCCATGAAACCTCCCCCTCTGGGCTGACCCCCCGTGCCCTCCCGTGGCAGAGCCTACTCGTTCCACGTGAGCGCCGACGGGCAGATGCAGCCGGTGCCGTTCCCGCACGACGCGCTGGCGGGGCCCGGCATCCCCCGGCACGCGCGGCAGATCAACACGCTGAGCCACGGCGAGGTGGTGTGCGCCGTCACCATCAGCAACCCCACCCGGCACGTCTACACCGGCGGCAAGGGCTGCGTCAAGATCTGGGACATCAGCCAGCCCGGCAGCAAGAGCCCCATCTCCCAGCTCGACTGCCTGGTAAGGGGCTGGGGGGGCTGCAGCGTCCCAGTGAGACCTGGGGGGGTCCTGCTGCTCCCAGGCCTGTGTGTCCCCTCCTCCCCCACCTCTAATGCCATTAATCATCTTCTCCCCCTTGACATCAACATCTCTTCCCAACATTGTCATCTATTTTTCCTCTTCTCCCCCTGTTACCGTTTGTACCCCCATTACAATCTTTTTCCTCTTCCCATCACATCTTTGCCCCCCTTAATGTCTCTTTTCCTCTTCCCCCTTAAACATCTTTTCCTCTTTCCCCCTTTAACATCTTTTCCTCTTTCCCCCTTTAACATCTTTTCCTCTTTCCCCCTTTAACATCTTTTCCTCTTTCCCCCTTTAACATCTCTTTTCCT
>NW_016690452.1:1004709-1008035 GCF_001604755.1 Lepidothrix coronata
TTTGGTTGTTTTTTTTTCTTTCCTCCTCCTTCCCTCCCTGCCCCCTCTGGAAGTGTCCGTGGGGATGTGACTATGCCGTGCAGGCTGAGAGGAGCTGTCCAGTGGTGCAGAGTTGTCCCTCCTGTGGTCCCCGTGCGTCGTTGGGTGTGTTAGTGACGGTGGGACGCCGCTGGAATCCCGGGAGCGCTCGGAGATCCTCAGCTGCTGACGGGACATCAACACAAGTCACCTGGTTGGGTTTGGGGGGTTTTTTGGGTTGTTTTTTTGTTTGTTTTTTTTTTATATATATGGATTTATCCTTATTTTTTTCCGTGCTTGGATGTTTGAAGCAAAAGGGGAAGCCCACGCTGCGGGACCGTCTGCGCAAAGCCCTTCTTGGTCTTCGGACAGAAGCAATGAGGAGTGATTTCAAAGAAAGCTTAGAAAATTCAGCTCAGGGAGCCACGAAAGATAAAGCAACTTATGTGTTTTGTATTCAAATGAAAGTAAAGAATTAGAATTGATAACCTTTAAAGAAAAAAAAAAAAAAGAAAAAGAAAAAAATACAGATTTTTTTTTTTGGTTTTCTTTTTTTTTGGTTTTGGTTTTTTGGGTTTTTTTTTGGTTGTTTTTTTTTTTAAGAAGCAAAAAGTTTACTAACAAGTAGGGTTTGTGTGTGGTGGGGGGGCCGGGGCTGGTTGTGGTCCTGTGGGCTTTATGGTCTTGTGTCTTCTGGTCTTTTGGAGCAATCCCCTCCCCCCACAGGCCTGTGTCAGCCTTTTGTACTAAAGGGTTAAAAAAAAGGACAGAAAAAAAAAAAGGACTAAAAAAACAAAAAAAAAAGACCTAACGGGCAAATAAAAGTATTTGTGTAGCAGAAGTGCTCACCCTGTATTGTAGCATATGGAAGAGGATTTTTATACGACATTTTTATGGATTATTTTTTGCGATTTGAATCTGGTCCAAAATTAATAATGATTAGGGTTATGGGGAGAATGGTTTGGAGAGGGGGGAGAGGAGGATGGAGAGTTGGTACCTGGCATTGCATCCCTCTGAGGAGCCTCTCTCCCAGCCCTGCAGCTGCTCCAGGTGTGGGCAGTTGAGCTGGGGTTGGAAGGAGGAGAGATCTCATGGGAAATCGTTATTTTTCCCATCAAATTAAGAGGTTTTTGAGATTTTTAGCCCTTTTCAAAGTAAAAATAAGGGAAGGACCCAGGCACGGGGTGTGTGTGGTGTGTGGGATCAGTTTTGGGCACTGATGATCCAGCAAAGGAAAAATCAAGTTCTTTAAAGCTGCGTTTAGGGCGAGTGATTTTAGGGTGGTTTGGCTCAGATTAATGACTCTGAAGGTGCCCCCGGTGCCAACAGGAGGGGTTCAGTGGTGCCCCAGGTGTGTTTTGGGGCTCAGGTTGATCCTGGGGCTGGTTGGGATCTGTGGGGGCAGCTCTGTCCATTCCCCTGTGCCCCCAAACCTGGGCACAGCATCCCCTCTCCGTGGCCTTCGGAGCATCCCCGTCTGCACAGATGGGATGTGTTGGAAAGGCTTGGGGGGCTCTGACCTCCTCCCAGGGCAAAACCCTCCAGCAGTGGGGTCACCCCCAGCTTTGTGTCCCCCCGAGTCACTGGTTTGCAGGTCGGTGCTTGGTTTTCCTCCCCGAAATAACGAGAATAAAATCCAGGAACTGCATGTACCGGAGCTGGCCGAGCGTTCCGGAGTCAGGCTCTCAACTTTACACCAAAGTATGTAGCAGAATCTGTACAGCTGTTAATAACTACCACTGGTTTTTGTAAAAAAGGGCGAAAAAGAGAAAAAAAAAAAAAAAGAATAAAAAGTAAATGTACTGAAGCTCAACCGAAAGCAAAGTGTCTCTAAACCCTCTGATCCCTGAAATCCTGCACTGAGGGGTTGATGAAAGCATGAGAAGGTCTGGGGGGCTGGGGGGCACAGGGCCTTCCTCATCCATGGGGTGATGATGGAGGTCCAATGGAGGAAGGGCCAAGCTCAGGATTGATGGGAGAAGCCCTCTGGATCCCCAGCCCTTGGCATCTTCCCCCTCACCAGGTGCCAAGGGATGGGCTCCACCTTGGGCACTCCTCAGACATCCCAAACCCCATCCTTCCCTTTTCCATCCCAAAGGCATCACCAGCAGCTTTGTTTCTGCTCCTGCCAGGACTTGGGGATGCAGGGAAAGGGCTGGGAACGGGGCACCCAGCACCCGGGGGGTGCCCAAGGGACTGGGTCGGGCGGCTCCCAATCCACGGGCTGTGTGCCCTGGCATTCCTGTGCTCCAGCCCGGGCACCCCTGACAGAGACAAAGCACTTCCCTTGAACTAGGACATATGTAGGGTCCTCCGGGGGCTCCGGTGATGTATTGGACATGACAGGGCCTGCTGCGAGGGAGAAATAAAAAGCAGGAGCAGCACTCTGCCCGCTTGGCTTGCCGATAATGTGCAGCGGGAGAGGGTTAGGAGTGCATTTCAATCTGATTTTAAGCTGGATGGAACGAGGGGCTTACACAGGGGACCATTAAAAGATCAAAATCGCAGGCAATCCTTTGTTGGAAGATTTGGATTCCCGGCGCAGGGGAGCGGAAGGGACCCGGCCCGGCCCCCCCGCGCCGCCCCCTCGGCACCTGAGCGGCTCCAGCTTCGCCTTTCAACAGTTCCCAGCAAACTGTTGCCCTTTGCAGCTCATTTGGTTGGGCTCCAGCCTTTCCAAGTGCTGAGGGAGGAGGTGCTGGAGCTGGCCGTGCTCTCTCCTGTTCCCGTTTCTGCCCAACAGCTGGACTTTTAAAGTATCCCGAGCCCCCACACTAATTTTTTTTTTTAATTATATATTCATAAGGGCCTTTTTTAATGTGCTTTTAGTCAGGCTTGGATGGTGCTGTGACACACTGGGGTGTGATGGCAGAGACTGGAAAATCCAGTGGGAGTTAGTGCGGGATCCCCCCAGGATCCCAAGGATGTGCAGGTTGGCCATGGCCTGGCATCCTGGCAAACGGCACCTTTTGGGGGGCATTGCCCACTTTTTAGCAGTGATTTCCTTTTGTGAGCATCGGATTCCTGCAAGGAAGGGATCCTGTGGAGGTGGGCAGGGATTTGATCCCAGAAGATGCTGAGCATCAAAACTGAGCCGTGACCCTTTTGGGGTCTCCCTGTTCCGTGCCATTCTGTGCCATGTCATCTGTGCCATGCCCTGTGTGCTGTGCCATGTGTGCCAGTCCGTGCTGTTCTGCGCCATTCTGTGCCATGCCATGTTGTGCCATGCCCTGTGTGCTGTGCCATGTGTGCCAGTCCGTGCTGTTCTGTGCCATTCTGTGCCATGCCATGTTGTGCCATGCCCTGTG
>NW_016690452.1:1009959-1016735 GCF_001604755.1 Lepidothrix coronata
GGGGTAATTCCTGCCTAGTGTTGATCCCGCTGGAATTTACCTTGGGGGAAAAAAAAAAAAAGAAAGAAAAAAAAGAGAGGGGGAAATAAAAAGAAGAGAAAAAAAAGGCAAGGTTTGAACGGCTCAAACACTGCTTTTCATAACAACATGTTATTTAGCTCAGCCATTTACTGACAGCGCACAGATGGAGCCAAGGCTTTTACACAACACGCTCCCACAACACTCCCCTCCCGAGCCAGCTCCAGCCGAAAAGGAAAAGCGGGAGCACACAGGAGCCTTGTTGTCCCCGTGGAAGCCAAGGGACACCAGGGGCAGGGCTGCCTCGAAAAATTCCCCCCAGCTTGGCCTCTGCCCCGGAAATCAAACCCCAGCGCCGTGTTTTGGGCAGGATCCCGTGGGAACCTGTGGAGCTGAACCCCTTGGACACAGCCCGGGGGCCCCGGATTTCCAGGAGGGGTCCTGGTTTGTCCCAGGGGCTGAGCAGTTTTTGTTCGTCAGAAAAGACACAAACCTGATCAAAGCACTGCTGGGGCTGGAGGTGCTTTAGGGAGAGTTTTGAGATTTTTATGCTTTAATGAGGCTTTTCCTGCATTTTTGGGCCAGGAGAGCATCCGGTGGCCACCTCACTTGAGATATTGGTGGCAGAGGTGGTGGCATGTCCCCTTTTCTTCCCCTTGGGGGGCACTGCAAGGGGCTCTCAGCTCTCCCTGGATCCTTCTCCTCTCCAGGTGAACCCCCCCAGCTCTCCCAGCCTGGCTCCAGAGGGGCTCCAACCCTGGGAGCAGCTCCAGGGCTTCCTCTGGACTTGCTGCAGCAGCTCCATGTCCTTGTGGACAAACACAAACCTCCTTAAAGCTGGGGAGTGTGAGGTGGGCTGGGGGACAGGGACATTGGAGACCCTGGGGGGGTGTGGCAGCGTGGGCAGCACCTTGTGCCACCCCAGGAGCTGCTCCCTGGCCCTGGGCACACCGGGAACGCCGAGGGAGGCTGAGGAGAACAGGCTGTGACTGATGGATAATTGGGATTTCCTGGTGTGGTTTGACAGCACCTGCTGGGAGATTAATTAACGGCTCACTTAAGCCCCAGAAGGACTAAAGCAGACTCTGCTGCCAGGTCTGGGTCACCCAACACCTTCCCCACGGCACCACGGGAGCGCTGCTGCGGGCAGGACAGGGGAAGAGCATTCCCAGTGGGAACAGGGACATGTGATCACACGCAGGCAGCTCAGGGGGGAGTATTTTTGGGAGAGCTCCACCTCCCTGGGAGTCCAGGAGCTCTTCTCCAGGCATCCAAGTGAATGCCCCAGCAGCTGGAAGTGCTTTATGGCAGCTGGGCTGCTCTCGAGGCTGCTGAAGCAGTTTAATTACATTTTGACACTAAGAGCTGTTTTATTATCCCAATTTTTGTTGTATAACCACAACATGCAATGGATTGCAGAGGCATAATCCATTAATACTCACTTGTGAGGATTTGTAGCTTTGGACTTGTGGCCTTATACCTTCCCAGCAGATAAATATATTATCCCTTGGGATTGGGAATGGAGGGGGTAGTGAGCCCACAGAGATGATGTGTTTGGGAATGCTCATTACTGTGATCCTAGATTGGGGGGACACATCCCTGCTGCTCCAGATCCTCTTGGCAGGGGGTCACTTGGTCTGGGGTGCCACGAGGGGCTGAGGGGGCTGGACATGGGCACAGGCAGCTGCTCCTGGTGGGATCATGGTCCCACACCCAGCACTGGGTCTCTCTCCTTTGCTCAACCACTTATTTGTGTGAAACAACAGCTTTAGTCCCTCATCCCTCCGGCCAAGAGGGGTGAGGGGAAGGCAGTGGGCTGGGACATCTTCCACGAGCTGCTCAGTTCCTACCACAACACTTCTCTGGTGGCTCAGGACTAGAAATTAATGGAAATCAATGGAAAGGTGCAAAACAGCAAAGCAGGGATGAGCTAACCCTTGTCACGAGGTCACCAGGACTGTGCCAATGTCACGGTGTCCCTTGGATGCTCCAAGAGCAGGTTTGGGAGCCCCTGCATGGCATGGCATGGCACGGCTTGGCACAGCCCTCTGGCCCAGTGCTCCTGGACACAGCAGGAAGCACCAGCTGCCCTCGGTTGGTTCTTCTGCAGGAGGCAAAAGAGTGAAAGTCAGCGTGTTTCTGGAAATGCAGTTCCCTGGAGGGATAAAGATGGAAGCCAGGGAGGTTGAGCTGCAGTGTCACAGCTCAGGGGTGGCTCGTGCCATGGCTGGTGGCCATCCCACAGGGGGCTGGGGGGACACAGGGGCTGGGGGGCTGTGGTGCTGCCCCAGGAAAACACAGCCCTGGGGGACAGGGCAGTGCTGGGGGTCCAAAGGCAGCAAAGCCCTGGCTGGGGTGGCTCAATCCCACCCACGGCTTTGCTCCGTGCAGGATCCAAGAGCTCCAAACATTTGTGGGAACAATATCTGGGAAGGGAAAGTCCCTGCTCCCTCGCAGGTCCCCCGTGCTGGGCTCCCACCCAGCCCAGCTGCCTCCCAAGATAAACTCTGGGGAGAGCTCAGAGCCCCTTCCAGGGCTTGAAGGGGCTCCAGGAGAGCTGGAGAGAGCCTGGAGGGACAGGACAGGGGGGAATGGCTTCCCACTGCCAGAGGACAGGGTTAGATGGGATATTGGGAAGGAATTCTTCCCTGGGAGCCCCTGGCACAGGTTGCCCAGAGAAGCTGTGGCTGCCCCTGGATCCCTGGAAGTGTCCAAGGCCAGGCTGGATGGGGCTTGGAGCAACCTGGGATGGTGGGAGGTGTCCCTGCCCGTGGCAGAGGGTGGGATGGGATGGGCATTAAGGTCCCTTCCAACCCAACCCATCCCAGGACTCCATGACCCCCCTCTGTGCTGCCCCCAAGGGCCCATCCCCTGGGTCACAGCCCCGGTGCTGCTCTGCAGCTCCACCCCACTGCCTGACTTCCCATAATCCCCACAAGCGGCTCAGAAATTCCTCAAAGCAGGAGCAGAGCTTTGCAGGCTAAGGGAGGACAGCAGGGATTAACCACATCCCAGCCTGGAGCAGCTCCCGGCCCCTGGAACTGCCCAGACCCCCTGGCACAGGCAGGGACCTCTCCCTGCTTTAGCCAGCACTTTCCTAAATAAGTTGCTCTCCCTCCCCCCCTTTCCTAACACTTAACCTCGTGATCCTCCCTCTTGGAGCACAGGCAGTTCTGGCACACACTGTGCAGACCACCCTGGGAAGCAAATCCCGATAATTTATGGAGAGGCTCAGCTGAAAACACGCCGGGTGGGTGTTTTTTTCCCTTCCCCCTTTTTACATTTTGTCCTGACTATAAATTTTTAACGGCATTTAGAAAACACGAGCAAATCATCGGTGACATTTTTATAACCTGCCTAATATTTGAAATTAAAGGTTCTCCCCAGAAGTGCCTGCTGGGAGCTGGGTGCAGCAGCATTCCCAGTGCCAGCCAGGAGGAACAGGAATATCCAGGGGTGTCCAGGAGCACATCTGCCACCAAGACCCCATAAACAGACCAGTTTTGGGAGGACACGTGGTCTGGGATTTGGCAGAGCAGCTCGAGCTGGAAAGACCTGGTTCCTGTCCCTGCATGTCCCCACCCCCAAACACCCTCCAAATCCACAGTTGCAAGTTTCCCGTGTGCCTGCACCCAGTGACCCCCAATCCACATTTCCAAGATCCCAACCTGTACCCAAAGACCCTCAAATCCACATTTCCAAGATCCCCATGTGTCTGCTCCCAGTGACCCCAAATCCATGTTTCCAAGATCCCCACGGGCCAGGAGCCTCCTGGCCATGTCCACAGGTCTGGGATGGGAAGAGCACCAGCAACCCCAAGGATTCAGCAGAAAACCTGCTGAGAGCTTTTGCCCAAAAATAAAAACCCAAATAGGGATTCTCCTCCTGAAGGCACTAAAATGTTTTGTTCTTGGAATTTCCAAAAGGGAATTTAGCTTTTCCTTTTACAAACAGTGGGATTATTTATTTTTTTTTTCCAATTTTTAAAATTTAAAGCTGTCTGAGCCTTTAAGGGTTACACCAAAACTTAAATAACCCAAAAGCACCACGTTCCCTCCAAGGTCAGACAAAGGGGTTTTAGGTGGCTCTTGATGTGCTTTTGAGGCAGCTCAACCTGATCCAGCGTGGTTGGACCCACAGTCATCCCTCCTCCAGGTCAGGAAATCTCTCTTCCATGGCAGGAGGTCCCTCCTGCAGGTCAGGAGGTCCTTTTTCCCTGTTCCCATGTCAGGAGGTCCTTCTTCCCTGTTCCCACATCAGGAGCTCCGCTTTTGGCTGGGTTAAAATGGTGTGAGTGGATTGTCCACCTCTTCACTCTCCAGGAAACCCCCAGGGAATGATGTCTGTCCTTCCTCCAGGTGGGCACACCCCGTGGTTCCCAGGCCCCCCAGCCACCCTCCATGTGCTCCGTGCCTTGGCATTTTTGGGGTTCCCATCACACGGTCACTGGGGACGGTACGAAACCCCCGGCTGGGACATTTATGATTATTCACCCAGTGACCATAATCACCATAAGGGGATGCCACAAGAGCCTGACAAGGGCTGCTGCCCATAAATCCCCCCTGATTGGCATTAATTGCACCGTCCTGCTCCGGCTCTCTATTAATTGAGTCCCTATCAGCTGCTCCATTATTCCCGGGATCGATGGCAGCCTGACAGCCCCGTAATTACCTGGGGCGGCTTGTTTGCCCTTTAAAGCACCGCCACAACAGCAGCTTTCCCCAGCCCTCTGGACCCACCCAGCTCTTCAAAGGCTGATTGAAAATCAACATTAATGGCCCGGCCGTTCCCCTTGGCCGGCGGTTTGTGACGTTCCCGGGCTGCGGCTGAGCCTCCACACGCCGGGTCTGACAGCTCAGCGGCCCTGGGAGGGACTGTGGGCACGGGAAGGCTTCCATCACCAAGCAGAGATGCCAGCCCTGGGCTTCCTCCCGTCCAACAGCACCGAACCCCCCTGCCCTTCCCTCACCCTGCAGGTCAGGAATGCCAGGGCAGGACTGAGGCACTGGGGAGGTCGGGCAGGGGGGTGGTGGGTGCTCTGTGCTTGGATGTGTCCAGGGCCAGGTTGGACAGGGCTTGGAGCAACCTGGGACACTGGGAGGTGTTCCTGCCCATGTCAGGGGGTGGAGTGAGGTGACTTTAAGGTCCCTTCCCACCCAAACCATTCCAGGATTCCATGACTCTATGACATTCTCCTGCCAGCAGCTCAGGTAACATCAGGGCCACGCAGGGTAGTTCCCTTTGGAGACCTCCACACTGGGGAAACCCCCCCAGCATGGCAGCCCCAGAGGCCGTGAGATCCCCCTTGGAGCATCCTCAATGCTTGGCCAGAGTGGGGTATCCCTCACTCATCCCCAGGGACGGACACTTGGCATCCTGCTGGACCGTGTCCAGCCTGTTGGACCTGCAGCCGTGTGTGGCCCCATTTCCAGCTCTCCCCACAGCCAAGGAACCTCCTTGGTGCATCCTCCACCAGCCTGATGGACACAGGGATGTATTTAGTGTTAACCACAGGTTTGAGGAGGGCAGCTGGGGAGGAACCTGTAGAACAGAAGATGAGCAGAGTCCGGTGATTCCGGTGCCGGTGCTGGGTGGGCCTGGGGTGAGCCAGAGCCAAGGCCAGGACCCCCATGGCACTGTGCCCAGATGCCACCCATGCTGTGAGGGTGCTGGGGCAGCCCCACAGGGTCTGTCATCCCACCACACCCCCAGCCCACCCCAATAAACCCCTCTGCTCCCCCTGAGCTCTACCAGGCTCTCCATCACCAGCCACGGGGCAGAGCTGTGGCCAGGTGTGATCCCTGCCAGCCTCCAAACCGTGCCGTGTCCCCAGCAGAGGTTGGGGACAGGGGTGGCTGGCAGGAGGGGGGTGTTACAGCCCTGCCTCCCCCTGTGGAGGATTCTGTGAGGGTTCAAAGCCGGCGCCGTGGAACAACAATGGCTCTTTGTGTGCCGGGCTGGCCACTGTTGGTGGGGTCGTCGTGGCCCAGTGGTGTGAGCAAACAGCTGCTGGGGGGCACAGCACGCCCAGGAGAGGCTGGGAGCACCCAGGGAGGGAGGAGAAACCTTGCCCTCGTCCTGCTGGGCACCAAGGAACAGAAACAACACCCTTGTCCTGCTGGGGACCGAGGAACGGAAACCTTGTCCTGATCCTGCCGGGACTGAGCCGGGGCCAGGGCACCCTGGCAGGGCGATGCCACCTCCACACCAGGGCAGTGCTCAGCACCCACCAGGTCCCAGACACGCCCTCTCCTCCTGCTGTGTTTGCTGTCAATAAACCCTGTTGTGGAAGCAGCCCCTTCCAAGCGTTCCCTCCCTGCTGCTGGGGCAGAGCCTGTGCCTGTGGTGGCTCACACAGCTCCAGCACCTCCCATTTGTCTCCATTACCTGGAAGAAAGGCACAATGATCCTTGTAAAGGGCCCCTTGTTGGGCCACACCACTGCTCCTTCCCAGGTTTCCTGCGCCTAATGAAGACAAATGAACATTATCCTAACCTGTTCCAGCAATTCCTGCTTCCAGCCAGCACTGGGAGGATGGGCAGTAACCCTTCCCTGGCTGGGCAACTGCACTGGCACTGCAAGGGAGCTGGGGGGCCCTGTGAGCATTCCCAGGGGAGTCCTGGCTCCATGAACCGGGCTTTGCTTTATTGCTCACTTAAAATCATGGAATGGTTTGGGAGGGAAGGGATCCAGTCCCACCCCCTGCCATGGGCAGGGACACCTTCCACCAGCCCAGGCTGCTCCAAGCCCTGTCCAAC
>NW_016690452.1:1017154-1065486 GCF_001604755.1 Lepidothrix coronata
TCTCCTGGAGCCCCTTTAGGCCCTGCAAGGGGCTCTCAGGTCTCCCTGGAGCCTTCTTTTCTCCAGGTGAGATCCCCCAGGTCTCCCAGCCTGGCTCCAGAGCAGAGGGGTTCCAGCCCTGGGAGTAGCTCCGTGACCTCCTTATTTTCCACCACTCTCGAGCATCTCCAAACGCAGCCAGGACTGCAGGACCAGTGGCCAAATCCCAGTGTTTGCACCCAAGGCCAGGGGTGACATCCCGGGCTCAGGAGGGGACACAGGAGGGTTTCCTCTTCTTTTATTTTATCTCCCCGCAGCAGCTCTTGGGTCTGCTGGGAAGGAACAAAGCCTGGGCTGCAGAGGAAAGGGAATATTGGTGCCAGGAAGCGTGTTTAGGGGAAAGAAGTGGAAGGATCCGTGTGGGATTATGGCTGAGATGTGCCACAGCTCCGGAGGGACAGGAGCTCTGTGCTCCCACCCCCTGGCAGTGGCTTTAAAGGAGCAATTGTGCTGGAATGTGGGGAACCCAAATCCCAGGCAGGCTCTGAGAGCCAGGGAGCAACCCCGGCGCTCCGGGGAGGGCTTTGGTTGCAGCAGGGTTTGGTGTGGGGCCACGGCAGAAAGGTTATCTCGGCTGCTGGGGGTTTATTTTGGGTGGTTTTGGTACAGGATGAGCCGTTCTGTAACCTGACGTCGGGTGTTTAATTCCCGAAGCCGGGCTGAGCTGCGGGAATGTCAAGCGAGGCTAAGTGCTTGCCCCAGCGTCACTCCCAGACAAAAGCTGACACTTTCTGGCATTAAATAGCTGAGAGACAGTCAAGGACTCTTCAATGCGGCTGCGAATTGTGTGGCCAAGCTGGGAAACACAAGGCACAGGCTCCTCTTGGCCTGCACACACCCGGGATCAGGGAAAATAACGGAGCAGGGAGCGAAATAACCCCCCAAAATCCTATTTTTGGCTGGTTGAAATGGTGGGGAAAGCTCAGCCTGTGTCCTGCCTGCCTGGCAAACATCCCCCAGGCTCCAGGATCCTGCATCCTCATTTTCCAGCTCGGTGTTGGGGGTGTTGGCAGGATGGAGGCATTTGATGCCCGGGTTTGCAGGCAGGGATCGGGCTCCAGAGCACCAAGTGCATCCGTGGGGTGGGAGTGGCACCCACTGAGGCTGGGGAGGGTGCTGGGGCTGCAGGGAGGGTGTTGGGATCCCTTGGAAAGATGCTGGGGCTGCAGGGGAGGATCCCGGGGTGTGTGGGGAGAATGTCAGGGTAGCTGGAGGGGATGCCAGGGCAGCTGGGGAAGATGCTGGGGCTGTTGGGAGGGTGCCAGGCCTACAATGGGAGGATGCCAGGACTGGAGAGGATGCCAAGGTACCCGGGGAAGATGCTGGAGCTGCAGGGGAGAGTGCCAGGGCTGCTGAGGAGGATGCCAGTGTACCCAGGGAAGATGCTGGGGCTGCTGAAGGGGATGTTGGGGTACCCAGGGAGATGCCAGGGTTGCTGGGGAGGATGCCAAGGCAGCCGGGGAAGATGCTGGGGCTGCTGGGGAGGGTGCCAGGGCTTTTCGGGAGGGTGCTGGGGCTGCTGGGATGGATGCTGGGGCTGCCAGGAAAGCTGCCAGGACTGCCGGGGAGGATGCCGGGGCTGCGGCTTCGAGCCATCCATTGTGGCTGCAGAAATGTTTAGGAATCAGCCGTTTAATGAGAACAAAAGAAATTAATTGGTGGTTTAGGCCTAATGAGACCGCTGTGCAAATTAACAGTCCTCATCAGCAGAAACAAACAGACTCCTTAAACGAATCGCGGGCTGATAAATAGGGGGTCGGCGGGACCATCTGCGCGGCCTCCCCGGCACAGGCTGCGGGCGGGAGGAGGCTCCGGGAAAAAAAAAAAAAATAAAAACCCACCCCAGATCTCAATAAAGCAGAAATTCTCCGGTTTATTCATCCGGGCCCAGCTTGACACCACCATCTTAGCGCCCGGATAAAGGCGAAACCCACTCGCATTTGCATCTGAAAGGGGCGAGACGCGGCCCCTCGCTCGGGAGCCGGAGCGGGGGCTCGGGGGGCGTTTAGCCCCTATTGAGGCCGCACAAAGGGGCCCCCCCGGCCCGGCTGCCGGACCCTGGGTATCCGTCACACAGCCCGTTTGTTCCCGCTGTTTACTTAAGACGTTCCTCAATTCCCAGCGAGGATTTGTATTTCGGGCTTGGTTTACTTCTGCTGGAAAAAAAAAAAAAAAAAAAAAAGAGGGGAAAAAAAAAAGAAAAAAATAAATCTGTCTGATCTTTAATAATCAAAGTAATTAGAATAATCCTTTCAGGGCTGAATGGGGGATTATTTCTTCGTGTCATTTTAGTTTCATCCTCATTTGGGCTCATAAAATGTGGAAAAAGCACTTCAAAAGCCCCACTGTAGTCCCCGGCCCTTCACGCTCTTGAAAATTCCCACCCAGGCGCCTGCCGAGCCCCCGTTCTCAGGGAAAGCGCCTGTTTGGCTACAGCAAATTTATTTATTTCGGCGCTGGTCAAATAAACACCGGGTCCGGCGAGATTTGGGGATCGTTTGTTGTTTCGCTGTCTTGGGCAGATAAGGAACCCTTTGATGGAGTGAAGGGACTTTGTGTGTCTAATCTGAGCCCAGCAGCGATGGTAAAACGCTGCCGTGTCTGCAGGGAACAGTAATTACATCGGAGGATTAAAAGGTCCTAAACCTCACCTATATTTCACTTTTGTAAACTAGCGAGGAACAAAGAATTCTTGGCTCGCCCAGAGGAAAGAATAATTGACACAATTCGCAGGCTTGGGATTATTATAATGTAAATAAACGAAGGGAAGAGGACAAAACTAATTTAGCCCTGAAACTTTTCAGCTGGTATTTAACAAGGGGGATAAACACAGGTCCAAAAAAAACCCCAACCCCCCCCTTTTCCCCCCCCAGTCGCCACTTCCCACTTGGGGTGCAGCTCTCCGGGGGTTGGAGCTGAGCTGGGGGGGGTAGAAAAAGAGGGGGGGCGTTGCCCTGGGACTCTGCCGTGATTTAAATCCCTGGGGAATTCCTCTCCTGCAGCAGGTTTGTGCTCCCAGCATGGACACGGTCCCGCTGTGGGGGCTGGAGGGACCAACATCCGTGTCCAGAGGGGACAAGGGACAAGTGCTGTGTCCCTTCAGAACTCTAGAATCATTAAAATAATAGAATTACAGAATTCTTTAGGTTGGAAAAACCCTCTAAGATCCTGGAGGCCAACCATTCCCCCAGCACTGCCAAGGCCACCACTAAGCCATGTCCCCAAGTGCCACATCCACAGGTCTTGTACCAGAATTAGACAGGAACAGGGAAAAAAAAAAAAGAAAACCAAAACCCATAAGGTAAGTATTAAAAGTAAAAAAAATGTAAAAAAAATGTTTTTGGTCTGCTTGACTCCTGATTTCAGGTAGGAAAGGGGGGCAAGGTCCCATCAGAGGCTGAAATTCAGGAAGGGTTTAAGGGGTGCAGGAAGGAGCCTGGCTCCAACCCAGAGAGGGTTTAAGGGGTGTAGGAAAGAGCTCAGCTCCAGTCTAGGAAGGGTTTGAGGGGTGCAGGGATGAGCTTGGCTCCTCTGGATTCTTGGAGTCCGGGATGAATTTCCCAGCTGCTGATCCCCTTCCAAGGAGCGCTGGGGCTTGCCCCGTGGAAAAGCAGGGCCTGGAAACACAGGAGAGGAGCCCGGGGGGGTGTGAGGGGCGTGATGGGTGTTGCTCCTTCAGGGGGAAACACCCCGGGCTGGGGCTTTAAATTGTCAACAATTATCAGCGGGAAAATGACGGGAAGGAGAGAATGAACAAAGAGCTCAATCCAGGGGCTAAATGCCTGCCATAAACGCGTCCCTGTTAGCCCGTCGATATCGGGCTGGCAGCTCCTGTCTGTGCCCATTCCTCATTAGACAAAGCCTTGACCTTGACCTCATTGTCCTGTTTGCCGGGAGACAGAATCCCATAACAACTCGTTTGGCGAATGTATTGGACCAGTAATCCATAAATATTGATTCATTGTTTGCAGTGTAATTTAAATGTCAGTTATAAGCCCAGGGCAGATAAAGATCTGTATCAACAATAAAACTGGAGAGGCCATAAATCCCCCGGGGCCGCCCGGGTTAGAATGGATATGCAATGCCTGCGTCCTGTGAAAGGAAAAGCAAAAACAAAGGGGAAAAAACTCCCAAAAGCCACATTTCCTGTACATTAGAAGGAAGGAGGATATTGATTATCTGGGCAACCAGCCCCAAACTGGGTGGCCCTGACTGTGCAGTGTCCCTGCGGCCTTTTCCACCCTCCCCATGGGACAGGAGGATCCTGCTCTGCCCAGTGATCATCTCCACTTCTGCTGAACCCCCTCTTGTCATCACTCCTTCTCCTCTTGGTCCTTCTCCTCCTCCCCTCCCTCCAGCCAGGCAAAGGTTCCCAAACCGTGGGACTCCAGCTCAGCACCCCACAAACACACACCCATGGCCTCCCTGAAATGTGTTTATTTGTTTGCCCTCAGCCAAGAGCAAGGGATAAACCTCGACTGACAGTTCAGGAAACAGAGGGAAAACCAAGTTTTTGCAGTAAGTTTTACAGCAGCACTTTTATAACTTTGTGTCGGTGACAAACCTCAGCATCGTTTCTGCTGCCACAAAGGTGCAAAAGTGTTGTTTTTTAAAGAAAAAAAAAAAAGCCCTTTTTGCTCTGACAGCCAACAGAAATGGGGTTGCAGGCCCAGATCCTGGAAACGCTTCTTCCCTCCAGGGCTGCAGCACTGCAGGATCAGGAGCCTCCTCTGCATCCACAGCTGGTGTCCTGGGGCTGAGCCAGCCCTGGCACGGCACAAAAACCTCGGGAAGTGCCCCAGGAGCGGGGCACAGGGTCAGGTAGAGGGAGCAGTCCCCGCTGCCGTCGCAGCCCCGCCCGGCCCGGCCCCGAGCGGCGCTTCCCGAGCCAGCGCTGCCCCTGCCCGGGCTCTGCCCCTACCCGGGCTCTGTCCCCTACCCGGGCTCTGTCCCAACCCGGGCTCTGTCCCCTACCCGGGCTCTGCCCCAACCCGGGCTCTGTCCCTACCCGGGCTCTGCCCCGCACACGCTGAGCCTTCCTTCGCTCCTCCCAAACATTTAATTCCACCCCGGTTATCCCCCGGCTCAGGCTGGATGCTGCCGGACTAATCGACTTCCCCGCCACACAAAGCAAATCCTATTGAGCGCGGGGGCCGCGGGCGCAGCTGCCGGGCCGGCCCGCAGGGGTGGGTGGGCGCTGCCCCCCGGCCCCGGCATATGGGACCCTCCGACCCCCCTGGCCGCCCCCCCGGCCCTGCCATTTGGCAGCCGGGCCCACACAAATGCTCAGCCGGTCCATGTGCTCGCTGGGTGAAGGGGAGGGAGCTCTGATCCTGCTCCGGGCACAGCCCCGAATCCCGGCCGGCCCCGGGATCCCGATCCCAAAACGGCCCCGACCCACTGGCCGGCATCGCGGGGTGGGGGGCTGGAAGGGTGGCAGGAGGATCAGGATCCCATGGGGGGCTGGAAGGGTGGCAGGAGGATCAGGATCCCATGGGGGGATAGCAAGGTACACCTGGAATGTCACCATTATGCCCACGACAGAGGGATGTCACCATTGGCCATGGGAGGAGGGATGTCCAGAAGGAGGGATGCTCAGGAAAGAGGGATGTCCAGAAGGAGGGATGTCCAGAAGGAGGGATGTCCAGAAGGAGGAATGTCCAGGAGGAGGAATGTCCAGGAGGAGAGATGTCCAGAGGGAGGGATGCTCAGGAAAGAGGGATGCCCAGAAGGAGGGATGTCCAGGAGGAGGGATGTCTAGAAGGAGGAATGTCCAGAAGGAAGGATGGATGACCAGGAAGGAGGGATGCCCAGGAAAGAGGGATGTCCAGGAAGAGGGATGCCCAGAAGGAAGGATGCTCAGGAAAGAGGGATGTCCAGAAGGAGGGATGCCTGGAAAGCAGGGATGTCCATGGATGCAGTGGGACACCCCAGGCTTTGCGGGTCCCTCCCGGCTGCTTGGCCCTGGTGGGGAGGAATTTCTGGAGGTTTCTCCATCCCAGTTCTCCTCCAGCCTTCTCTCCCGGTGTCCAGCCCAATTCCAAAGCATGGGAGAAGCTATTCCTTGTTTTCTTGGAGCAAGGACTCTCCACAAGGAGATCTCAGCCCCGTCCCCTTCCCTTGGTGCCAGCACTGGGGAGGGGCAGAGGAGCACAAAACCTTCCTGCTGCCACTTGGCTCCCAGAAATGAGACACAGATTCCCGGCTCCCCCTGGCAAATTCACTCTTCTTCCTGCAAGTGTGTGTAAACTCAACCCCATCACACATCCAGGTGGGAGGAGATGCCAAGCTGAAATGTTTCTTTTCCCATACTTTCTCCCCCTGGAATTGTTTTTATGCAACACACCACAGTTTTGGGCTTCGGTTTTTTAATTTTTATTTTTATTTATTTTTGTTGTTTTTGTTTTGGCTTTAAGTAACAGCCATTTAAATATTTTTTATAGTCTAATATCTCTGGGAAGCAGCTCCAGACACTGAGCTCATTATTTATTGAGCTCTATCAGTGACTTTAAAAGAAATCTTTTATATCAGATTTGCAGCGTAATAATCTCCTTAGTCTGTTTGACAGGAAGAAAAACCACAGTACGTAAACTCCTTTCCTGCTGCTGAATATAGGTTAAAAAAATCACATTTTTCCTGGTTGGAGGGGAAAATCTTGGGGATTAAACAGATTGGTGGGACCAGCACCGCTCCTGGGAGTGGGATGTTCACAGGGTTTAATCTCTCAGCTTCCCACTGCCAGAGGGCAGGGTTAGGTGGGATATTGGGAATGATTCTTCCCTGGGAGGGTAGGGAGGCCCTGGCACAGATTGTCCAGAGAAGCTGTGGCTGCCCCTGGATCCCTGGAAGTGTCCAAGGCCAGGTTGGACGGGGCTGGGAGCAACCTGGGCTGGTGGAAGGTGTCCCTGCCCATGGCAGGGGTGGGATGGGATGGGATTTAAGGTCCCTTCCAACCCAAACCATCCCAGGATTCCATGTTTTGGGCATCTTATGACAAAAAGGACATTGAGGGGCTGGAGCATGTCCAGGGGAAGGAACAGAGCTGGGGAAGGGGCTGGAGCAGCAGGAGCAGCTGAGGGAGCTGGGGGGGCTCAGCCTGGAGAAAAGGAGGCTCAGGGGGGACCTTCTGGCTCTGCAACCCCCTGACAGGAGGGGGGAGCCGGGGGGCGGTCGGGCTCTGCTCCCAGGGAACAAGGGACAGGAGGAGAGGGAACGGCCTCAAGCTGCACCAGAGGAGGCTCAGGTTGGACATCAGGAGGAATTTCTTCATGGAAAGGGCTGTCAGGCCCTGGCAGAGCTGCCCAGGGCAGGGGTGGACTCCCCATCCCTGGAGGGATGTAAAAGGCCTGTGGGTGTGGCCCTTGGGGACATGGTCGGTGGTGGCCTTGGCAGTGCTGGGGAAGGGTTGGACTCCATGATTTCAGAGGGTTTTTCCAACAGCAACAATTCCATGATTCCTCTCTTTTGGGGCCCAACAGCCCTTTGTCCATCTCCAGCTGCCCAGTTTGGTGGCAAAGCCCCCCTGGAACAACCCAAGGCTGGAGCCCTTGGGAGCACACCCTGTTTGTGCTGAGCTTCACCCCAAAGCAGCACCTCAGCTCCCTGCAACCTCTGCCTTGGGAGTTTTCCCTCTGGAACTAATATAAACATCCCTTGGAAGTTTTCATTAAGGCCCCATTACCCCGGGGCTGGGGGGGCTGGGGACGCTGCCCAGGCACCTTTCATGTGGTCCCGAGGTATGTGAGCTCTAATCTCCCTGGGATCAGGGGCTGGAAGTTTAGGAGTTTAATTCAAACCCCATTATTATGACTTACCCTTTATGTTCCCCTTGCCATGATTAATCCCTGAAAATAAAAAGTCCCTCCCCTCGTAAATTTGCGAGACACAAAAGGAGAAATAAGACATTTTCTGGAATAATTTAAGCTTTGGAGACAGATTTTGGAGCACTGGGATGGATCAGAGGGGGATGGAAGGGACACAGCTCATGGCAGCCTTTCAATTCAGGCAGTTACATTTTAATCCCATATATAGGAATAATGTGACCAAAAGGTCTTTTCAATTAGAAAATAGGAAGTAAAAAACTACCAGAGCTGAGCTGGAGCTGGTTGGGTAGATGGGAATCACAGCTCAGGAATCCAGGGAGAGCTCACACTGAGGGGAGATGAAGGGAGCAGGACCTCCCCTTGCAGGACCTGACCCCTGGGTACCACATCCCCTCCTTCCTTCATCCCTGGGTACCANCTCCTTCCTTCATCCCTGGGTACCACATCCCCTCCTTCCTTCATCCCTGGGTACCACATCTGCTCCTTCCTTCATCCCTGGGTACCACATCCCCTTCTTCCTGCATCCCTGGGTTCCACATCCCCTCCCTGCTCCATCCCTGGGTACCATATCCTCTCCCTCCTGCATCCCCTTGGGCAGGGATCCCCCTCAAAACTGGGATCCCCCCAAGTCCCTGGATTCCCAGACTCCATTTCCCAGAGGAGGAAGGAGCCTTCCTCTATGTTCAGGCTCTTTAGGATGCACTTCCCAGGACCCCAAACCCTCTGACCCCTCTCTCCACCTCCAGCAACCGCTGCTGGGGCCGATGGATCAGGGGGTGCAGCTCCCCTTGCCGTGGGATCCAGCAGGATGGGTGCCCACGGATCCAGCAGCAGGATTTGGCCCCATCTGTTTTGCCTCTGCTTTAATTTACATTCCAGGACTGGATCAAAACCCCAAATAAAAGCAGGAAGGCGGTGCCAGCTCCCACATCTGCCTTCGGGAAACTTCAGCTGCGGCCGCTCATGTGGCCTCATCCCGGCCAGACAGCACAGCTGGGAAGCTTGGGATGGGGGACAGGTCCCACTGGGATCACAGACACTCCTGTGGGGGAGACCCCCACGTTCCCTCCATGGGAATCCTCCAAAGGCCATCACAGAGGGGCTGCACTGTGCTGGGGGAAGGGGGGAATCTCCATCCCAGCACCGGCTTTGGCCTGGATTTTAATGGTTTGTGCTGAACTGATGGCACCAGATCCCACCCAGGGCCTCCCAAAACACCCCATTAGCAGCCAGGCAGCCCCGGGGTACGTTGTTTTTCCAGAGAGTTCATGGAGAGGCCGCATTCCCCCCTGAGCCCCCCGGTTTTGGAAGTGTTTCCATGTCAGCCAACGTGTTCTGCTTTGATCAACACGACTGCAGAGGCACCGGGGCTGCTGGTAATAGAAAACAAATTGAACCAGGCTGGAAGTGTTTAAAAGGAACACTCCACGCACAGGAGCCAAAAGGCACAGCCCAGCCTATCCCAGGAGCTGCATCCTGGGACACCAAACACTGATGGGGCAGCGAAACACCCCCGACCCCTGCGCCCACCAAAGTGCTCACAGGGAGATGGGTGGGGATTTCCGTGGCTGGTTTTGCCCTGCAAGGCCTCGAATCCCTTCAAATATCCCTTAAAATGTGGCCAGTTGGAATTTTCCCAGGGATGCAGCTCTGCAGGGACACCTTCCACTGTCCCAGGTCGCTCCAAGCCCCGTCCAACCTGGCCTGGGACACTTCCAGGGATCCAGGGGCAGCCACAGCTTCTCTGGGCAACCTGTGCCAGGGCCTGCCCACCCTCACAGGGAACAATTTATTCCCAAAATCTACCGGAGCAAAAGAGATTAAAAGGTGTAAAGCAACCCCAGCAGACCCTGGGGAAGCTGCAGAGATTTTGCAGGTGTACAAAGACATCCCAGTGTGGGCTGAGGTTGGATCTGTGACACTGCAGGGGGATTATCCCATCAGCAGGATGCACGAGATGGCACAAAGGCCCCCAGATCCCTACAGAGCAGCCCAGGGGTATTTTATTTTTATTATTTTGAAAACACTGGGCTTGAAAACATCCAGGAAGTCGCCGGGACTCTGGAGCCAACCCTCACTGGCACGTCTGGGAAGTGCACCCCCTAGACCAGACGAGGAAAAAGTTTCCACTTCCCAATATTTTAACCCTAATCCCCAACAGAAAATCAGATTTGGGATGTAATTTGCATAGCATGTCTCATGATTTCATTTAATCTGCCCAATCCTCTTAGGGAGCAGAACAGCATAAGTTATCACAGACAACGGGGCTGCTTAGGAGCTGCAAATCCCCCCATCCAGCAAAGCCTGGACCTGGAGTTAATCCCGCTCCTGCCAGTGCCCATCACCGGGGAGGATGAGGAGGGAGCAGCTCCAGCCCCACCCCGCAGGGTCACCCCCAAACTCCCTGGAGACAGAGGGAAATCACAGGGATTTCAGTCCCTGCCTCCCTCTCAGGCACTTTGCCCATCCCAAATCTTATTAGGAACTCCCCCCCCCCCGACTGACACAGTAAAGATGTGCCGGGCTCCGTCTGCCTTCCAGGACTGGCTTATCCCGAAATTTCCTCCGAGCAGGGAAGCCACCCATGGCTCTGCTGCTGCTGGGCTTTGTCAGTTAACAGAGCATCTCCCAGAGCCTTCGGGCTTCAGCTTTAATTTGTGCCCATAATTACAGAGAAAACGTATCCTTCATAACGACCCGGGCCCGGATCGATCCCGCCATCGGAGCCACGGCCTAGTTCTCAATTAACTCTTCACCCCCATCCCCCCAAAAAAACCCCCACCCCAACAAAATACTTTTAAAATGATTTGTTGTGATCGCCTAACTCCCCCCAAATACCACCAAGTATTAAAATCCCTACTTCAATATCCTTTATCCTTTAAGGTTCTTTATAATTCAATAAACAGGATTTCAAATCCTCCCCAAACTGGGGGGGGGGGCTCGTTCCGCGCCGCCGTTCCAGGGCCACTCTTCTAATGCACACTCTTATTAAGCTGTGCAAGCTTACAGCTCTTTAATCTTTTGGAACACATGTTGAGAAGAATAAAAGCAATTTTGTTTGGGAAACTGAAGGCCATGTTCAGCTGGAAATCAGCTTTTTCTCTCCCCTCACCTCTCGCTGTACAGAGGCGGCCCCGGGGCCCTCACCCAGTAACCCCTGAAAGGCACCACCTCGCTCCATTCATCTGCTCTCTTTTCTCAGCCGTGGAAGGGGGGAATTAAGGTGGAAAAAAAAAAAAAAAAAAGCCTAATTTTGGCTCTTTTTCCCCGGATTGGTACAATTTTACAATTTCTGCCCTCAAAATAATCGCAGATCTGGGCTTCCTCTGGCTCAGAGCTAATCTGGATGTAATTCCCCTACCTCTGCCTCTGCCCTTGGCAACACACAAATACAGATTAGAGGGTTATATAAATGTAATTTTCTAATTAATCATTTCGGGGCAGCTGACGTGGGGGTTTGTGTGCGAGGGGAGGGTTTATGTAACCCCAGCTCCTGCCACGGGCTGCAAAATGAGCTGCCCCTTCCCACCCAGCTCAGCCAAACCCCCACAGAGACACCAGAGGAACCCCCCGCAGCCAAACCTGCACCCCAAAAGGCTCAGCACACCCTAAAAGGGGTGGGACACCCCAAAGGAGACAGCACACCATAAAAGGGATGGGACACCCCAAAAGGTACAAGACATCCTAAAAGGGGTGGGACACCCCAACAGGCTCAGCACACCCTAAAAGGGGTGGGACACCCCAAAAGGGATAGGACACCCTAAAAGGGGTGGGACATCCCAAAAAGGACAGGACACCCTAAAAGGGATGGGACACCCCAAAAGGGACAGCACACCCAAAAAGGGATGGGACACCCCAAAAGGTACAAGACATCCTAAAAGGGGTGGGACACCCCAACAGGCTCAGCACACCCTAAAAGGGGTGGGACACCCCAAAAGGGATAGGACACCCTAAAAGGGGTGGGACATCCCAAAAAGGACAGGACACCCTAAAAGGGATGGGACATCCCAAAAGGGTCAGCACACCCCAAATTCCATCTCCCGTGGAATGATGCTTTGTCCCACCCCAAACTGTGGGAAGCTGAAAGAAAGAGGATTTTGTTTCCTTTCTGAGCATCTCACAGAAAAACACCTTCCCCGGCCTCTTTAAAACCAAACTGGAGTGTTCATTAGCTGCCCTATTTTTTCAGGTGTATTCTAATAGCACTAATTAACTCGAAGGTAGATTTTAGCACTTCAGCCTCCCTTTCTGCCTTCAAATGCCAAAACAAATCTTGCCATAATTACCAGCAATCCTTTTCATTACCGGCTGCCTAATTATCCTATTAATAGCACATCCTAAGAGACTATATTTGCTTGGCAGGCAAATATTTGTTTTTAAATTAGCAAACACAAAGACAAACTGCTCTGTTTGCTGAAGGATTTTGAAATGCAAAATGGTTTATATTCAGGGAAAAAAAAAAAACATTAATCCAAGTCAAACCCAAATGCTTAATCCAGTTGAAGCAGTTGGATCTCTTCAACAAGGGGGGAGGGTCCCTGTGCCAAGGAGGTGTCTTGGGATACCTGGGCACCATCACCTGTGCCTGGGCAAGGGGTCCTGGTGGTGTCATTGCTCAGGGAGGGATGCGATGCCCAACAAACTGAGGGTGCTGCCAGGGAGGGAAGGTGCTGGAAAGGTGGGAGCAGGCAAGAGGATGATGGCATGGCAAGAGGATGCTGCCACGGTGGGAGGATGCTCCTGGGGTGGGAGGGTGTTGTGGTTGGTGCTGGGGGGGTGTTGCCACGGCAGGAGGATGTGGTGGTGGCGGGAGGGTGATGTCACAGCAGCAGGATGATGTCACGGTGGGAGGACGTTGCCATGGCAGGAGGATGCTGCCGTGGTGGGGAGGGGGTTGTGACAGGAGGATCCTCTCCAGGTGGGAGGATGCTGCTTCCACCATGGAAGGATATTGCCGAGGCAGGAGGATGGAAGGTTGCTGTTGTGGCTGGAGGATGTTTTTATGGCAAGAGGATGTCGCCGTGGTAGGAGGATGATGTCACAGTGGGAGGATGCCGTGGCAGGAGGATGCTGCAGCCTCCAGGAAGCCTCGTGTCTCTCTGTAATTTACCCCACCAGGCCGGGAAGATGATGCCATAACGTTTGCTTTTAACAGGGAGCAGAAGTGCTCGCTTGCAGCGTGAAAACCCCCGAGTGATTAGCCAGAAGAGTTAATTATCCTGTCGTTAAGAGGAGAGGTGCCAAAGGGCCTCAGCAATGGGCTCTTGGAGGGGAGGGCACTGGGTATTTCTCAGGGGAGGGCACCGGGTGCTTCCCGGCGGGATGGTGACTCAAACCTCCATCCTGGAGGGGTGGAGGATGCCAAGACGCTCCTCTGCCTGTGCGGGGAAGAGCTGGCAGAGCCTGTGTGGGAAGCTCCATCCCCAGGATTCAAACCAGAGGAGGATCAATAGATTTATCTGAGCGGAGGAACTCGGTCTGTCAGAGCAGCTGAATTATTTATGGACCTGGAGGGGCCTTTCCCGGGAGGCTGCAGAGCATCCACCTTCACAGCCACAATTACAGCTCTCTTTACAAAACCAACACCTCTTCCCTGTCTCTTTTTTTTTTTTTAATATAAAACCCCAACTGTTTCATCCCTGGGTTACAAAAGGAGCAACAAACCCTGAACCTGCCACCCTCTGAGATGAAGGAGATGAATGGGCAGTGCTCTGCAGCCCTGTGTTCCCGCAATCCCAGCAGGCACAGGGAAGCTCCCGGGCTGGAGGGGGGGTCCCACACTCGGGGTACACGTTCAACACAGGCTTGGGCCTGTCCCCAAACCCCTTGTGGTCACCTGTCCCCTCACACCTCCCAAAACCTCCCCCTCCCTCGCTGTTCTCTGCAGCCCGAGGGGGGTGAAATGTGTGCCCCTTCTCTCCAATTTGAGACCACCCTCCCACGCTGGGGGATCTCAGTCCTGCTGGAGCGGGATGGTGTGTCAGTCTGGATGTGATCCTGGTGCCTGCCACCACAGTGCCATCAGTGCCACCACAGTGCCACCACAGTGCCATCAGTGCCACCACAGTGCCACCAGTGCCACCAGTGCCACCACAGTGCCACCACAGTGCCCTGCCCACAGCAGGCAGCCTTGCCAAGGAGTTTAGGGGAGGTTTTTGGGGATTAGAGGGCCCAGCCATAGGGCCAATCAGCCACAGACCCAAATCCTCTGCCAGGGACCCAAACCCAGCCCCTTCCCGGCACTGCCTGGCCCGGGGGTGCCAGCCAGGGACAGCCCTCTGAGGGGCAGAATGAGGCTGTGCCTGGGAAAGAAGAGGTTAATCAGCCTGCACAGGGCCTTGCCCGGGTTTCCTTCAATGACTGGAGCCTAAAATCCAGCGGCAGCAGTGCACAAAGGGGCTCTGCAACCCATTGTGCCCCGGAGACCACCCAGGGGAGGGCAGCAGTGAATGATGCAGCACCGCCCCAGACAGCCTGTTCCCTCCCTCCCTGTGCCCTCCCAGCCTCCTTCCTTCCCTCCAAACACCAAACTCTCTTGCAAAACTGAAGCCAAGGTCCTGCCCCGCTCCCTGGGGCAGAGAAGGGCCGGGGGATGATGCTCTTGTGACCCCCCACCCCACCCGTGGGGTTTCACAGCCTCTGGGCCTCTCAGCCCGTGGCTCAGGTTGACATGGATGTCCCTTGGCTCTGAAAGGCACCTGTGACCATCCCAAATACTGTCTGACTCCAGCAGTGGGACCTCCGGGACCTGCCAAGCCTTGCTGGAGCAGCCCACGGATGCTTCCCAAAGCACCAGAGGCCGGTGGGTGCCTTATCTGCCTCCCAGAGCATCCCACATGCATCCTGGATCCAGATCTGCATCCTAGAGCATTCCATGTGCATCCTGGATCCAGCAGTGACTCCTGGATGCCATTTGTGACATGTCCATGGCCACACTGCTTCCAGCCCCGTGCCTGGTGGGAGGAAGCCAAGAGCTGCATCTCTCCTTGAGGACATCCCTGCAGGTCCTGCTGACACCCACTGCCTTTGGACAGAGATAGGGAATGGCCGGGCCTGTATTCCCACCATGGAGCTCTGGAATCTGCAATGGTTTGGGTTGGAAAGGACCTTAAGGACCATCTTGTTCCAACCCCCTGCCATGGGCAGGGACACCGTCCAGCCTCCAGCCAGAGCATCCCCCAGAGATCCTGGAGCACCTGGTCCAAACATCCCCTGGAATTCCTAGTCAAAACATCCCCCAGAGCTCCTGGAGCACCTGGTCCAAACACCCCCTGGAATTCCTGGTCAAAACATCCCCTGGACACCTGGCCAGATCATCTCCTGGAGCTACTGGATTCCCTGGCCAAAGCATCCCCTGTATTTCCTGGAGACCCTGGCCAGGGCATCATCTGGAGTTCCTGGAGCTCCTGGATCACCTCCCCAGAGGATCCCCTGGAGCTTCTGGAGCCTCTGCACAGAGGATCCCCCAGAATTCCTGGAGCCCCATCCAGAGCATCCCCTGGAGCTGCCCAGCCCCTGGTCACCGCACCAGCAGGAGCCCTGTCTGGAGCTCTCCAGCCAAAGGCAAAGGGGAAGAAGCAGCGGCAGAGGAACCCAACCCCTCTCCCACAATTCCCGGGCTCCGTTTCGGCAGATGGCGAGCCGAGGGACGGCCCCGCCCGGGGCTGGGTTTGATGAGCTGTGCACATGTGAAACCCGAACATCTGCAGCGCCATGTGGTGCCAGGAGCGCCCCCCGCACCCCGACCCAGCTAAACACCATCAATTATTCATGACCGAGTTATTTGTGGTGCAAAGGGTCCATCAGCGACTTTGATTAAAAACCCGATGAGTAATGAATATGCAAAAGGCAGCGACTGCTCCGAGGAACAGATTTGTCAAATTGTCCATACTTCATCCGCGGCGAGGAGAACCTCCAGAGGTCCCGGGATTGAAAAACTTCCCCCAGATCCCGGCACTGTGGGAAGGGTGAAGTCCCTCTGCCACACCAACGCGTCCCGTGCATCCGAATGGGAAAATATTTGCGTGTGGAAGCCGAAGTGAGGGCAGTGAGGAGAGGGGCACGCACACGAGAGGAAATGTGATTTTAATTCACATTGTGACTCCGCAGCCATTTAATTATTTTAATTAGGCTTAATTAGTGGTAAATTTACAATGATATGCTTGATACCTGGCATTAAATCTTTCATGCATAAATGTTTTGTTAAAATGAGAAAATAGGCACGTGGCATCCTGCCAGCAATTAGTGCTGAATGCGCTAATGAAAGATTACGGCTCTGCCGTGATTCCTGGTGACAGGAGCCGGGGGGGCCCCACCGGGAACAATCACCCGGCACCTGCAGCTCTGCCACTGCCTCCAGCCCGGCAAAAAAGGCATCCCCAGGGGACTGCTGGTGGCCCCACAGGTGGCCCAGGAGGGTGTGGCCACCGGCTCCCACCCCAGGGCAGGAGAGAGACCCAGCACATCCCCCTTCTTCCCCACCCTGCAGACTGGTCCCTCTCTGCACCTCCATCTCCATCCCAGAGTCTCTGCTGTCCCCCTCTCCCGGCCTCTCCAGGGTCTTGGGAAGGAATTCCTGGCTGGGAGGGTGGGGAGGCCCTGGCACAGGTTGCCCAGAGAAGCTGTGGCTGCCCCTGGATCCCTGGAAGTGTCCAAGGCCAGGTTGGACCGGGCTTGGAGCAACCTGGGATAGTGGGAGGTGTCCCTGCCCACGGCAGGGGGTGGAATGAGATGTTCATTAAGGTCCCTTCCCACCCAAACTATTCCAGGATTTTCTGATGGTTCTATGACTGCTCAAAATTCCTCAGGGGTGGGTGTGTGCATCCTAATTTCCTAGGAAAGCCTTCCATTTGGACTCTACTCCACAAACACCCCAACCCCACAGTGGGGAACAAAGGAGCTGCTCAGGCTCTTCAGGAGAAGAGTTTATTGGCATCTCCCCCCCAGATCAGGGTCTCCTGAATTTCCAAAGCTCCAGGGAAGGGCAGCTGGACAACCAGGAGGCTGCTCTGAGCCCCAGGGCCAGGTGAGGAGAGGGATTAGGAAGGGAATTAAGTCTCTGCACAGAATCAGCTCACAGAGCAGTCCCAGATACGGTTGCCCAATGTTTCAGTTACAAATGTGCTAAAAATCCCAGGAAGATGAATTCCAGTGTTTCCCAACTACAGTTAAGTGCACCGGGAGGGTATTAACTCCCTCCCATCCCTATTGATCTTCCTGTCTCCTGCTACTACTGGAAACAATTAGAGGTCAATAAGCAACATGAGCTGAAATCCACAGCTGCCAGATAAACCATTTGGAAATATTTCCTTGCCCTTCTCCACCGGTGGGTCTGTCAATACCGCCATCAAACATTTTTTATGGAAAAGGACGGCTCTTAGAAAATCTATCTGTGCTGTCTCAGGGCCCGGGAGCAGAGCAGACGGATCCAGAGGCTGCTCCCAGCCCTCGGAGCGAAACCCGGAGTACAAATGGCAGCGAGACTCTGCTCCAACAGCCCCATCCGTCCTGGAGCCGCGCTAACGCAGTTACCCTCGCCGTGACCCCGCTGCGCCGGGAGAAATCCTTCTCCCAGGGCAGCCAAGGAGGAAATCAGGGCACGGGAAGGTGGGAGGCAGGTTGGGAATGGCAGATGGGCAGCGAGCCCCTGCCTGCGGACGGGGAGGGGGGAACGCGGAACCGCGGCGCCGCAGCAGGGGCTGGGGGGATGCGGGTCTGGGGGCTGGGATGTCCCTGTGTGCTGCTGGGGGCATGGGGGGGCTCCAGGTGGGATGCAGGTGTTGGGCTCCGTGCTGGAAGCTGTGTGGGATGCCGGTGTTGGACACACAGGTTGGATGCGTGCGTTGGATCCATGTATTGGGTACATGCATGGGATGCGCGTGGATGCACGTGTTGGACACACATGTTGGATGCACCCACTGGGTACATGCATTGGATGCACATGTTGGATCCATGCAGTGGATGCACGTGTTGGATACATGCACGGGGAACATGCACTGGATGCACATGGATAAACATTGGACATGTGTTGGATGTATCCATTGGGAACATGCATTGATGCACATATTGCATACATGAATTGAGTGCACGTACGGGAGACGCAGTGGGAACATGGATTGGATCCGTGTGTGGGATGCACATGTTGGATACATGCACTGGGAACATGCACTGGATTACATGGATGCACATGTTGGACATGTGTTGGATACATGCACTGGATTACATGGATGCACATGTTGGACATGTTGGATGCATCCATTGGGTTCACGCACTGAACACACGTGTTGGATGCCAACCCTGGATCCGTGTTGGGTGCACAGGGACACCCCAGGAGCGGAGGTGCAGGAACACCACGGACCCAGCACAATGCCCTGGGATCTAATTCGTCTCCTGCAGAGTTATCCAACCCGAGGAGATGCAGTTCCTGCATTAAAACCCCGGGAAGGCTCCCAGACGTGACGGATTTACTGACGCAGGAGTCACCGCGGAGCCATCGAGCACGTTCGGCTCAATCCCGTCAGGAATCATTCATGGTACATTTAGTGGCTCTGGGATGAATGGGCTGGAGCATCCAGCTGCCATTTATCTCCTGCTTTCCCTGCTTGTTAACTCCTCCTCCCTGAGCTCGGCTGTCACCACATTCCCACCCCGATCCACCCGGCAGCCGTGTGGGATGGGAGAGCCGTGCCGATGGAGCTGGTGCTGCAGGGGAGGGCAGGGCTGGGGACAGGCAGCCCCCCCACCATTCCCACTGCCAGAGGGACATCTCCGGACACGCAGGACCCTCCGGCTGCCAGCTGAGCCGGCACATGGGCAGGTCCTGGGAGGGGTGTCCCAGTGATCCCTCCTCCACTCCCACACCTCCATCTGCATCCTTGGAGCCACCCCAGAGCCATCCCTGACCTCCCACCCCAGCACTTCTCCTTCCCAAGGGCTTTGGGGCTGGTTCTTCAGGGTGCTGGCTGGTGGGACAGCACCCCCTCCTGCCATCTCTCCAAGGCTCAGGAATGGCTGGTGGTCCATTTGGAATCACAGGATCATGGATTGGTTTGGGTTGGGAGGGACCTTACAGACCATCTTGTTCCACGCCCTGCCATGGGCAGGGACACCTTCCATTAGCCCAGGTTGCTCCAAGCCCTGTCCAACCTGGCCTTGGACACTTCCAGGGAAGGAGCAGTTTGTCCCCATTTCCCTGCAAAGGGCTGAGCCAAACCTCCAAACACTGACTCCTCTGTTGAATCAGCCCCTTGAGCCTTTTCCCAGCCAGATATCTGAATATCCCCCAAATCCCCTCTGCATTCCATCCCCTCTGCACTCCATCCCCTCTGCTCCTGCCTGACCCCCAGGCCCACTGGCTCCAGGCATTGTGGGATCTCTGACACTTCCCACCCCAGCCCTGCAGTGCTGTGGGGTATCCCTCAGGTGAGCAGCATTCCAGAGTGACAGAATCAAAGGAAACCTCTTCCTAAATCACCCTTTTCCCCCCAGAGCTGGGTTTGGCACTTCCATAACTGCAGCCACATCCTCCCCATCCCGTGCCTTGCTGCTGCTGGTGCATCTCCACAGTCTGAGCACGTCCCCCACAGCCCCTCTGTGCAGGCAGTGGCTCATTATGGGTTTTCTGTTCCCAGTCAACCCCTGGGCTCGGCTCCATCGATCCCTCACCCTCCCAATACCTGGAATTTGGGCAGGGAGGGAGCTGTGCATCTGCGCCCGCGTGCCACTGGGAGCAATTTTGTCAACAGCACTTTAACATCCAAGTGATTCTCATCACAGCTGGTGCCAGGGGCGCTGGGAGCGGCAATAAAAAGGGGTTTATAAAATAAATTACCTCGAATTTGCATACAGTGTGGATAACAGCACACACTGACAGGGACACCGGAGACTCCTCCATCCAGGGCTGCTCTGACAGCAACAAGGACAACAGTAAACACTGGAAAAGCTCTTCCCCTGCTTACACCCCATGGCAAACAAGGGCTGGAGCAGAAAACTGAGCAGTTCTTCATTAAACACTGATTTCAGAGTCCAGCCAGGTCCAGGTCAGGGAGCAGAACAGCATCTGCCTCTTGGAGGTGAGGACACAGGGAGGGAGGACATGGCAGTCCCCTTGCTCCATGTCTGCTCCATGTCTGCTCCATGATTTCTCCATGATTTCTCCATGTCTGCTCTGTGTCTGCTCCCTGTCTGCTCCATGCTCATTCCACACGCTCCACCAGTGGTCCCCAAACCCCTGTCAGCACCTCACCCCACCTCCATTATTCACCAGTGAACCCACAGGCACCTTCTGGAGAACAGAAGGCTCCAGGGAGACCTGAGAGCCCCTTCCAGTGCCTAAACAGTGACCTGGCAAGGTTGGAAAAGCTTCCTGGCAGGTTTCTTTGCCAAACAAGCACCCCCAAACCTCAGGGCTGGAGCATCCCTCGTGCCCCAGACTGCAGAGCTCCAAGGGAACCTGCTCTTCCAGACCACCAAAATAATTTTCTTTCCCAAACTCCCGATACATTGGAGTAGGACCAGCCTGCCGGAGGCTCATCCATCAGCTGCTGTTTCATTATTAAAGCCTGGGTGGGTATTTTGGAGGATTGGCTATGGAAAAACCATGGCACGTGTTCTGCCTCCAGGCTTTGGGATGCTTGGAGTGACTCGGCCACGTGAGGTGAAAACAAACACAAAATATTCCTACCTGGATGCTTTGGTTTGACACATTCCAATTGTCCTGCTTCTGTTCCTCCTAAAGAAATCCTTGGCAAAGAGAAAAGTACACCTTGGAATTGTCCACATCCACAGCTTTCCTGGATTTAAACAGGAAAGAGAAAAGACAATTCAGAGACTGGTTATTCTGGGGAACAACAGCCCCAGGAAGGGCTGGGGACATCACCAGCCTGGAGATAAACCTGGGAAAACCCCACCCAACCCACCCCACAGCCCAAGGCTGGGACACCCCAAACGGTGCAGGAGCCCCTGGAGTGTTGGTTCTGCGGGAAAAAAACGAGGATGTTTTTGGATACCCACACTCAGACCCAAAGCTGGACATCTTAAAATGCCAGAGCTCCCAGTGCCAGCCTGGAGTAGGATCCCATGGAGCTGAGCTGGGCCCTGTGGGACACAGAGAGTCCTTGGGAGCTCCCAGAGCAAATGTCACCGTTCGGGGGGAAGAGCCTGTTTGCCCAACAGCACAGCCGGAGCTCACAGCAGCTCTGCAGTCCCAAAAACAAACTCACAGCCAGGGTTCACTGTTTGACTAAGGGAGGGCTCCCAGGGAGGAGATGGCCCTGCAGAATCCTGGGAATTTGCAGAGTGACCGGGGCAGAGGGATGGTGAGTGCAGGCCGGGAGTGTTGGCAGCGGCTGGGGGGGCTCGATGGCAAAGACTCTGAATTTGGCCATTCCGAGGAGAAATTCCCTCTCCCCAGAGCAGCCCCTCTGCAAACACCAGGATGGTGCTTCGAGGAACGGGATGAGGAAGCTCTGCCAAATTCAGACACAAAAATTTTGAAAGCATGGAATTGTAGAGTCATGGAATCCCAGAAAGGTTTGGGTTGGAAGGGACCTTAAAGCTCATCCCATTCCACCCCCTGCCATGGGCAGGGACACCTTCCATTAGCCCAGGTTGCTCCAAGCCCTGTCCAACCTGGCCTTGGACACTTCCAGGGATGTGTTCTTCCTGGGAAGGGTGGTCAGGAGCCCCTGGCCTCACTGAGGGGAGGACCTCAGCCCTGAGCATCCCCCCAGCTCTATGTATCCCTCCCAGCCTCCTCCATCCCCTCCTCCCCGTGCATCCCCCAGCCCTGTGCATCCCTCCAGCCCCTTGCACCTCCTGGCTCCCTGTATCCCCTCGTCCCTGTGTATCCTCCCATCCCTGTGTATCCCCCCAATCCCTGTGAATCCCCCCACTCCTGTCCATACCCCGACTCCACCTCCAATCCCACAGCCAAGCTGGGAGTGTTGATCTGCCCCCGTGCCCCCAAACCCCCCAGTCCTGTCTCCCAGCTGAGAGCAACCAGCCCCTCTCAGGAACAGCCCCTCTGGAAAGCTCGGGGTTAAACCCATCCCATTCAAAAGGCTCCTTATGGAAAAAACAACATTATTTACAGCTTCTCCCTCCTCCAGGGGGAATTTGCAGCCACATCATTAAGCACAGAGAAAAGCCTTTAACCAGGCTGGGCTGGGGCATTCACAGCTGGGGGGGGACGGGGCTGGGGGTCCCCATCAATGGGTTTTGGTTAAAAAGGGGAGAATCCCAGAGAGGCCCCATCCTCGGGAGCCACACGGGGCTGAGTGACCCCGACAGCGCCGGGACACGGAGCCGATTTCCCGCCTGGCTGGAGGACACCCGGGAGCTCAAAGGGAGGCACACCCAGAAAAACCAACATCCCTCCCCCTGGGCCCTCCAGCCCCACATCCTTCTGCTCTCCCTGCTGTCCATCCTCAACACCAGGAAGACGTGGAGCTGCTGGAGTGAGTCTGGAGGAGGCCATGGGGATGGTCCCAGCACTGGAGCCAGGCTGGGACAGCTGGGGGGGCTCACCTGGAGAAGAGAAGGATCCAGGGATACCTGAGAGCCCCTTCCAGGCCCAAAAGGGGCTCCAGGAGAGCTGGAGAGGGACTGGGGACAAGGGATGGAGGGACTTGGGACAAGGGATGGAGGGACAGGACAAGGGGGAATGGCTTCCCCCATTAATAAATGGGAGACTGGGAAGGAATTCCTGGCTGGGAGGGTGGGGAGGCCCTGGCACAGGTTGCCCAGAGAAGCTGTGGCTGCCCCTGGATCCCTGGAAGTGTCCAAGGCCAAGATGGTCCCAGCTTCTTCTGAGGGGAGTTTCTCCCTCCTGCCAGCATGAGTTGAGGACAACATCCCAGGTGGAATAAACTGGTGGTTTCTTTAGAGGTGACAAAAACGGGGCCTCTGTCCAGTGGCAGGGCTGGAGCACCATGGGCTCCTTTTGGATGGAAGGATAGTGGAAGGAGAGATTAAATCCATCCTCCCAGGGCACTTCTGAGAGTGGTTTACATTGCACAGCCAAGAGCTGCTGCAGCCCTCTGCAAAATGCTGTGCTGCTGGACCCCATTAATTCCCGTGCTCCACCTCCGGAGCTGATGTGGTTGGGATCCGTCCCCACACGGATCCAAGAACCGCCCCAGGATCCGATCCTCGGAGCTGGGGGTGTCATGGAGCCCATGAAACGAGATTAATCGGGGCTGAGGAAGGAAAGTGGGAGATCAGAGCCCGGCTGGGGAGGGCGAGGGGGCGGAGGAGGTGCCGCGGAACGCCGGCGGCTCTCATCGGAACAGCTCCAAACACGGAGAGATCCACCACTCCCACCCTGAGGGGCAGCGTGAGAGCCTGGACAGGGCCCCAGGGACAACCCACAGGTCAGGCACTTCTCCTGAAAATGGTTGGAATGGTTCCATTCTGTGCCAGCCCGGGGTGCAGAGCTGCTCTGCCGGGGGGAGCGAGGCGGCTCCTGCCCCATCAATGGGCCACAGAGCCTTGATTAACTGTGTTAATTAGGGCAGCAGGGGAAGCTCAGGGGTGAGAAATGCTATAAATCTCCTCCTGCAGAGGAGAAAATAATTCTTGATTGATTTTAGGTGGCTGGGGAGCAATCTGGGGGACAAAGGGCTCTGGGAGCAGGAGTTCTTCCTTCCAGGTAACCAAACAGCACCGACCGGTCCGTGCCTGGGGGAGAGGAGCAGGTGATGCCCCACATGTGCTTCTCCAGCTCCATCACCACTGGCTAAAGCAATCACACAGCTGTTTTCCACATCTCTTTCTCCGAGCTTTGGTGATTCCCTGGAGATCAGAAGGATCCTGCTCCGGGTCATGAAGTGCAGACAACAGAAAGGTGTGTTTCTGTGGGTAAAATGAGGATACTGGGATTCAAACGAGCTGCCCTGAGCTGGGACCCAGCCAGGCCTTCTCCCGGGGATTCCCCCCAGCACTGACACATGTCACTACTCCCAAAATAATTTCCAGGGCACCTGAGCACTCCTGAGCTGCACCAAGACACGCTCTGGAATGTGCCCTGATCCCGGAGGCAGCACTAAATCACCCTGTCACTCGTGTTGTGTATCAGAGGTGGAACAGAGCCACAGCACTTGGATGTGGATTTGGACAGTCCCTGATTTAGGAGAGGGTTGGGTTTCGTTCAAATCCCATCAGACACACGGGCACTGGGGGGTTGGTTTTCCAGGAGCTGGGAAAAAATAGAAAGCAGCTCAAAAGGAAGGAGAAGAACAACTTTCTTCTCAGGCCTCCTTAACGTGGCTCTGAAGGCAGAAATCACTCCAGAGATCCTTTAGACATGCTTAGCTGATAATTTAAGCTTATAATTAAAAAATGATTTATTGACATAAGCTTTAGTGGAAAATGATGTTAGAGTTTCATGTTAAATCCATAAAAGTCCTCATTCACATCCTTTAGACTCAAGGATTATTTATAATGAGCCCTTTATACCTCCGAGGGGTGGGGTGGGAGGGAAAGCTCTGTACCTGCTCCATTTCCCCCGGGGGGATAAATCCTTCTCCATTAATCCTCGGGTGGGATGGGACTGGAGGAACCACTTCAGCTTCACACTCCATCCCACGTGCCCTTCTTCACTGCACCAGGATTCCCACTGCTCCTCAGAGGAGGCAAATCCGAGAGCCTGAGCTCCCTGCAGGGTGCTGGCTGTGGCATCCCAGCTGGGGGCAGGATGAGAGCAGCCCCTGGAATCAGGACAAACAGGGGAGGCACAAATAATTAAGTGTTAAAGGTGACAAACAGGCCAAGGGAAGTGATTTTCCCCCTCTGCCCCGCTCTGGTGGGACCCCCCCTGCAGAGCTGCCTCCAGCCCTGGGGAACAACATCCAAAGGACGTGGAGCTGCTGGAGAGAGTCCAAAGGAGGCCACAGAGATGCTCCAAGGGCTGGAGCCCCTCTGCTCTGGAGCCAGGCTGGGAGAGCTGGGGGGGTTCAAATGGAGAAGAGAAGGATCCAGGGAGAGCTGAGAGCCCCTTGCAGGGCCTAAAGGGGCTCCAGGAGAGCTGGAGAGGGACTGGGGACAAGGGATGGAGGGACAGGACACAGGGAATGGCTTCCCACTGCCAGAGGGCAGGGATAGATGGGAGATTGGGAAGGAATTGTTGGCTGTGAGGGTGGGGAGGCCCTGGCACAGGTTTCCCAGAGAAGCTGTGGCTGCCCCTGGATCCCTGGAAGTGTCCAAGGCCAGCTTGGAGCCACCTGGGCTAGTGGAAGGTGTCCCTGCCCATGGCAGGGGGTTGGATGGAGATGGGCTTTAAGGCACTTCCAGTCCAAACCATTCCAGGTTTCCAGCTCTCCATGATTCTCTAACAGGTGCCAGCGGGAGGACTCCCCATCCTTCCGAGGACACAGCTCACAGCCCACTGAGCTTACAGCACCTCCAAGAGCAGAGTTTCCCTCCCCAGTGACACCCCCTGGGCCTCAGGAAGGTGACAATTAGAGCCAACATCCCTCACAAGGTAAGGAAAACGTTTTCCTGCAGAGCTCACACCTCTCTGCGAGGCGGGAAGAAACCCCGGGAGAGGCAGCGATGGCAGCAGAGTTACTCCTGTTTCCTTTTTATCAGTTGTTTTAGGTCAAAGTCTTCCCTCTCCACGCTCTGTCAACAGAGGGATGCAGGGGGGAGGCTCACACGTGACTCTTTGCCGAGCAGCTGCGTGTGACTCGACTTTCCTGGGCGTTTACTCTGCGTGGTGCCCACAAATCCACCTGAAGGGAGAAGGTAAATATTTCCCGAGCTGCCGCTCTCCCCGAGGAATGCTTGCACATCACTCAGCTCGGCTGGAAATGAATCACCTCTCAAATATTTGCTTTATCTCACCTTACCGTGTAATTACCACCTCCACTCCCCCAGCAGCTGTAGTTTGTGAGCATTAAATAGTTGGCTCGAAACCCACGCGGAGCCAGAGGAGCCTGAAAGTGCTGGAGTAGGATTGTGTGGGAAGGAAGAGCCCGGACTACAACTTCCATCATGCACTTTCCCCCCCGGGACCTGCAGCCTATCCCTGATCCCAGCCTTGCTCCGAGCCCCAAACCTGCCCGAAATCAAGATAAACCCCCCAAATTCCCAATCCGGGGGATTCCCTGCTCAACCCCCTGCAGCAACACCAACCTTCCTCATCCTCATTGTTGGAAAAGTTGTCTCCCAGCAGCCTCTAAAGCGAATTATGTAGCTTTAATTAGTATTTAATTTAGATCAGAGAAGATAACGATTACATGTTTACTAAATATCAATTAGTTATTGAAGATCTGTTTGTCGCAGCTCCCGACGACGCCAGAGATGTGTATCAGGCCTCCCTTAAACCTCCATAAATCTGTGGATTCTTAACAAACAATCAGCTGTTAAAACACAACGGCTCTTCCAAGAGATGAAATGAGAAGATTACCCAGGGCCAGGGCGGGATTGGGATGCTGGATGAGGGAGAGGAGCGGCGGAGGGGCCGGGAAGTGCCATCCCACCTCCTGCTTCTCCAGCAGGACCCGCGCCCAGCGCCGGGTGGTCCGGGCTGTCCTGAGCATCCTCCTCCTCCAGGAGCTCTCCTGGGCCCTAAAGGCACTCGAGTGTGAGGCTGGGGACGAAACCGATGCTCCATCAGCAGGACGGGGACGAGAGGGGACTGTCACAAACAATGACTTTCTTTATCCCTCTGCGTTTTGTTCCCATGGCACGAAGGTCAGGAGGAAAGCAGATTTATTAAAGCATAAACAAACTGCATAAATGCTTATGGTAATTCCACTTCCGTTAAAAATAGCGGTTATTTTTAAAGCTACTTTAAATTATCTCCTTTCTAATGAAAACTCACATGTAATCTGTTAGTGAGGGATGTCTGTTGAACCATGAATTATTCAAAGAAGTCTCTGTTCTGTTATCTGGAGCCTCTGGAGATTATTCCCACCATTGTCCGTTGTGATGGGTCATTATGCACTCTGTGAATTTAATCTTTTAGGCTATCCAGCAGCACAGAAAAAATGTATGAATAACAATTTTCCTGTAATAACCTTCAACTAACCTTTCAACCAGAGTGAGTAATTCCAATCCTATTTTCACATCAATAGAAGAGTCAAAGCCAGGCAATTATCTCTTATCTGTTCCATAACCCTCCCCCTTTAATTTTTAAAAAGGATGTTAAAGCACTTACTGGAGGCAAGAAGAAGAAAGGAGGTTGGGATGAAGTGCGGGCAAATTTTGATGAGCAGTGATAGGGGTGCGGTTCAGATAATTATTAATTTCTCTCTCCCCCCCTCCCATTTTGCCGCATTCCTCCGTTCCCAGTGACACACCAGTTGCCTCACCCTCACCCGTGCCGGGACAGGCAAAGGAACATCCCCCCAACTCCGTGGCTCCCCACTTTTTGTCCTTGAGCTGCGTGGGAGACGCCTCCGAGTGTCACCGACAGCTCAGGGGGCTCTGATGTGCTCCTGGGTGACAAGTGGCCCTTCCGAGGGGTGACACCGCCCAAACCCGCTCAGCAGCATCCCCCGAATCCCAACCCTGCTCCCTGGGATCGCAACACAGAGGAGAATCACCCCCCGCACCCCGAGGGGCGGCCCGTGGGCTGCGGCCACCGCGGGACCAGCGCCCAACAAGTGTCACCCGAGGACTCTGGTGTCCCCAAGGGGGGGGACATGAACCCGCAGGGAGTTTTGGGGCAGGAATCGGGCTGTGCTGCCGATTCCCAGCTGTTTGGATCGCGGTGTGCTCGGCCGGGCAGCGCACCGGCCGTGTCTGAAGGTCAGAGGTTTGGGATGATAAGCCAGGAATGAGTAAACATTGCCCGGCGCTCCGGTGGGAATTTATATCGCCTGAACGCAGGGAAAACACTCTCCAAGCTCAGGAAGGGACTTTTTATCAGCGAGGGAGGCTCGGCTGGGGGTAGGAGCCGTGTTTAGGGAGCAGGACTTCCCCGTTCCGTCCCTGACCCCCGAGCAGCGCCCGCATCTCCCTGTTCCCGACCCGCTCCAAGCACCTTTCTCACCTGGTGGGATGTGGGCAGGAAGGGGAGGAAGGGATAACCCCTGGCAGCATTCCTGGAGTTGCAGAGCCCAGAGGTGCTGCTGTCCCGCTGTGTCTGCGTTATCCACCCCAGAAGGTCCCTCAGGATGAAGCCCCTCCCTCAGCTCTGGCAGGAGCTGGTCCCACCACCCCCGGCTCACACCGGGCCCCCTCCCCCCGGAAAACCAGCCCTGCAAGATCCCACGGACACAAAACTGCAGAACCATGGGACGGTTTAGGTTGGAAAAGGCCTCTGAGATCACCGAGTCCAACCAATAACCCAGCACTGCCCAGGCCACCCCTAACCCATGTCCCCAAGTGCCACATCCACAGGGCTTTTAAATCTCCCCAGGGATGGGGATTCCACCACTGCCCTGGGCAGCTGTGCCAGGGCTGGACAATGCTTTCAGTCATAAATTTCCCCTGAAATTCAATTTAAACCTCCCCCGGTGCAACTTGAGGCCCTTTCCTCTTGTCCCATCCCTGGGGAAAGAGCCCAGCCCTCACCTGGCTCCACCCTTCCCTCAGGGAGTTGTGGAAAGTAAGGAAGTCCCTCCTCAAGTTGTACCAGGGGAGATTTAGGTTGGATATTGGGAAAATTTCTTCCCCAAAAGGGTTGTCCAGCCCTGGCACAGCTGCCTGGGGCAGGGGTGGAGTCCCCATCCCTGGGGGGATTTAAAAGCCCTGTGGATGTGGCACTTGGGGACAGGGGTCAGTGGTGGCCTGGGCAGTGCTGGGGGAAGGGATGAACTCGATGATCTTAGAGGGGTTTTCCAATCCGAGTGATTCTGTGATTCCATGATTCTGTTTTCGGGCACAACGATCCTTTCTCCATCTCCAGCTGCCCAGTTTGGAGTCAAAGCCCCGCTGGAAGAACCCAACCCGAACCATCCCATAATTCTATGATTATATATAAATATATCTGTAAAGAGGGCAGGAGTTGCCGCTGCCTTTGCCGTGTGATCCGTGTGTGCCCTGGCCCAGCTGCCGCCTCCGCGACACAACAACCCCCATGAATGCAAATCCCCTCCCCTGGAAGTGTATAAATTGCCCTATTTGCACTCGCTATTGCCTTCAGGAGCAGGAATATCGCCGGAGCGATCTGGGCCGGGCTGCACAACGCTCGCATTTGAAAGTCTAATGACGGGCAGATTCCTCCTAATCAGAGCAGTAATTTCATGGGCAAAACAGCCCATTGTGTGGCGGAGAATGGCAACCAGGAAACAAGAATGCCGCGCTAAACATTAATTGTATCAGTGCCCAGGCATTTAAGAGAGCAGGGACTTGTCGGAGCAACCCACCCCCCGGTTTTGGGGCCGGGTGTCTTTAAGAGCCCTGGAAGGGGATGAGAAGCTGAGCTGCCGCCAGCTGGCAGGATGGGAGCTCCGGATAAATCCCGGCTATTGTTCGGGGCTTCGCAGCACCAGCGGGATCAGAGGGAAGGGGAAAATAAAAGAAATTAAAATAAAAAATCGGTTGGCACCTCAGAGGTGAGGGAAGGAGAAGGGATGGGCAGGACAGGGACAGGGATGCTCACGAGGACACAGGTGCTCAAGGCAGGATCAGGAATGGGCAGGGCAGGGACAGGGATGCTCAGGGCAGGACCAGGGATGTTCAGGACAGAAGGACAGGGATGCTCAGGGCAGGACCAGGGATGTTCAGGACAGAAGGACAGGGATGCTCAGGGCAGGACCAGGGATGTTCAGGACAGGAGGACAGGGATGCTCAGGGCAGGACCAGGGATGTTCAGGACAGGAGGACAGGGATGCTCAGGGCAGGACCAGGGATGTTCAGGACAGGAGGAACAGGGATGCTCAGGGCAGGATCAGGGTTGCTCAGTGCACAGGACTGGCCAGCACCTCTGCCCAGCACGGGGGTGCCCAGGGTGTCCCCCACCACCCAGGGGGGTGCTGGGTGCCAACTCACCCCTCACATCCCTCAGTGGTGGGATTGTTGGGGTTGTCCTGTGTAAGGCCAGAATTTGTACTCAATGGTCCTTGTGTGTCCTTTCCAACTCATTCCTGTGCTCCCACTGGCCGTGCTTCCAAGGCCTCATCCTTCTCGGCTTGGAGCTGTGTCCAGCTGGGCTTGGAGCTGTGTCCAGCACCTCTCGCCAGCAGGGACCCCAGCAGGGAGCTGGCTCTGCTCCAGCCCTGGAGCACACCATCTACCCTGTCTGTAAATCAGGATGGGCAATCACTGTCTGGCTCACCCCTCGCCGGGAAAGGTTCACAACCAGACCTTGTTATGTGGGAAATTCCTGTCCCGTGAACCTCCCCAGCAGCTCATCTGTGCCCAGCCGTGCCCCTGGCCCTGCTGGGATGGCAGGGAGCATCCCTGGGCCCAGCACTGCCCAGTTCCCACCATCTGGAGCCCGTGGGGGATCGGGAGGTGCTGCTCCAACGCCCTCTCCACGCGTGTCCCAGCCCGTCTGTCTGGGCAGCAGAACTGGGGGAGCAGCGCTGGCCAAGTGTCTATAAATTACTTCTTACTCACCCAGACTGAGATCTGCGTCCCACAGCTCCCAAATAGCTGTAGGCTGAGAACAGTCTCTAAAAGCAATTAAAAAGGCCCAGAAAATAAACAGAGCTGGGGGAAAACTGAGAAGCCGCCGAAGCCGGAGCTCGGCTGGGTCTGTTCAGAAATGTTGGGGGATTTTCTATGGAGGGGGTTGGAAGTAAATCAGGCACTTGGGAAGAGCTCAGCCAGGTGCATTGTTATTGCCTGTGCTGGCTGTTCCTGGGCTATCCAGAGGAGAGGCAGGAATGCCTCCATCCCTTCCAGGGCAGGTGTGGGCAGTGCCAGCCCTTGGAGTGGCGATACCTGGAGAAGGAGATTTCGTTCAGCCCTTTGCTCCTTTCATTTGTTTAGTCCTCAGTCAAAAGTTTCAGGAGTGAAAGCAGTGTGGGGGCCTGAGGATGATTCCAAGGGCTTGGGGACACTTCTGTCCCCAGGGTGTCCCCAACCCTGCAAACCCACCAGCCTCAAGAGAGACCTCACCAGCAGTTACCCCCCCCCATCTCACAGGGACCCACCAGCTGATGATCCAAAGGAGGAAGCATCACTTCCCGAACACCCAAGGAGCACCTGGGCTCCCAGGGATGTTGGGAGCAAGCCTACACACCAACAGCTGTGCCACATCTCTGTTGTCCCCACAGGTGGGCACTGAGCTGTCCCCACAGCCCCCAGCTCCTTCCAAGGCTTCCTCTGCAAATTCAGTGAGCCAGGGATCCCTTACTCGTGGAATTGTCCCTCAGGATCCTTTGCTTTTGTTTGATGACTCTCATAAGGGGAAATCAAGCCCTGGCACAGCTGCCCAGGGCAGTGGTGGAGTCCCCATTCCTGGAGGGGTTTAAAAGCCGTGTGGGTGTGGCACTTGGGGACATGGATGAGTGGCCTTGGCAGTGCTGGGGGACATTTGGACTCAATGATCTTAGAGGGCTTTTCCAACTTGAATTATTCCAGAATTCCATGAAAAGTCTCTCACCAGTTGCTATTTCAGGACTCCACAAACTCACACAAACCTGAGGCTGGATCACGACCCAACACTGGAGCTGTAAAACTCTGCCCTCCCAAGGGCCCGGCTCTCTCCAGAGGAGGATTTAATGACTCCACTTGGCTTCAAAGCCTGAAACACAATTGTGCTGCCCGTGGCCAAATTTCCACTCAGACAAGTCTTAAAAGTGCAGCTGCACGTCTGGGTGTCTGGATGCTCGTCCTCCAAGTCCCCTTGGGAGCCGACAGCCTCGAGAGCTCCACACGTCTGTGCTGCCCTGCTCAGCCCCAGGAGGTGGGAAAAAATGGGAATTGGGGGGTGGGAATCAGGAGGTGGGGATGAGGGGTCAGACCCTTCTGTTGGGACAGGGCAGTGGGTTTGGGGGATCACTTGAGAGGTCCCAGCCCTCCTCACAAGTAACAAGTGACAGGACATGAGCAACAGGCCTTAACTTGCAGCAGGGGAGGTTTAAGCTGGTTATTAGGGAAAATTCCTTCATGGAAAGGGCTGTCCAGCCCTGGCACAGCTGCCCAGGGCAGTGGTGGAGTGCCCATCCCTGGAGGGATTTAAAAGCCCTGTGGATGTGGGGACGTGGGTTAGTGCCGGCCTTGGCAGTGCCTGGTTAACGCTTGGACTCGATCTCAGAGAGCTTTTCCAGCCTCGGTGATTCCATGGTTCTATCCATGATTCTGTGGATTGGTGCCCACCCCAGAGTCCCCCTGCCAGTGTCCCCACCGTGCCCAGCCCTGCTCTGCCCTGGTTTGCAGTTGTGGTGATCAGAGGCAGAGCCAACACCCCCTTCCCCATTCCACCCCTCAGTGAGCCAACACCCCCTTCCCCACTACCCAACACCCCCTTCCCCATTCCCCAACACCCCCTTCCCCATTCCCCAACACCCCCTTCCCCATTCCCCAACACCCCCTTCCCCATTCCCCACCCCCAGTGAACTGCAGAGCAAAATGCCCCAAACTTCATTCCCGGGTGGAGCAGAGGAGAGCAGGAGCTCATTCACCACCTCCACTCCTCAGCACAGCTCCATCCCAGCTCCATCCCAGCTCCATCCCAGCTCCACCCCAGCTCCATCCCAGTTCCATCCCAGCTCCACCCCAGCTCCATCCCAGCTCCATCCCAGCTCCATCCCAGTTCCATCCCAGCTCCACCCCAGTTCCATCCCAGCTCCATCCCAGCTCCATCCCAGTTCCATCCCAGCTCCATCCCAGCTCCATCCCAGCTCCATCCCAGCTCCACCCCAGCTCCATCCCAGTTCCATCCCAGCTCCACCCCAGCTCCATCCCAGCTCCATCCCCGCCGCTCCGGCACAGCAAACGCTAACGAGGCAGCAAAGACAAACATTTTGTCAGCGCTGACAAAGGTGAGCTTTTATTAAAGGGAGAGGAAAAAAAAAAAAAAAAAAAAAAAAAAAAAAAACCACATTAATTGGGCCATCTTGCAGAGGAGCCCCGGCGCTGGAAGCAGCAGCCAGCGGGGAGCCAGGTGTACTCCCACCAACGAGAGCCATCCAGGGCTGGCTGCGAGCAGGTAATTGGAGAGACAATGATTTAGAGCGAAGCACAGAGAGGATTTCGGAAACCATGGTACCAGGTCCCCACGGTGCTCATTAAGGTTGTACAGATTGCATTTCCCATCTCCCCGCCAGCCCTCCAAAGTGCCTGTTATTAATTCATAAAAACATTGCAAGAGTGATTGAATCCAATGATTACTGGAGCAGGCAAACACAAGAGATGGTAAAATATTCTGTCTCTCTCTATCAAGGCTCTCTGAGCAGCAAAAAAAAAAAAAAAAAAAAAAAAAAAAAGAAGAGGGGAAAAAAAAAAAGGAAAAGTGTTGTGAAATATTAATCAGAGCTGTTTGCCCCCGGGCAGCGAGCGGGGCCCTGCAATCAATGCAGCACAAACCTCGCCGGTGACATCTATTTGAGAAGCTGATTACTGTGGGTAAACATCACTAAATATTCGGGATCCTTGGATTTCACCTCGAGTGTCACAGGGAAAATCCGATTCCCTTATCGGCCCTCTGCAGGCGCGGCCCCGGGGGGATCCGGCAGCGCGGGGCTGGAGCTGATCCCCCGCTCCAATGGCATTAGGAACGGGATGAGCCCTGGAAGATGCTGCAGGAGCCCTCGGCAGAGCAGAGGGTTTATTGCCTGCTACGATCCCTGCAAGTGTAACTAATGGATTGAAGACACACGGGGAGTGCAAACAATTAATGGGAAACGAGGGAAAGAGGAGCAGCAGCGCCATGACAGGCGGGTCTGGAAGTGCCATCCCGAGGGTCCACAGGGATGCTCCGATGTCCCCCGGCCATCCCGACACCTCCACCACCCCGGCCCTTCCCGGAGCTCTCACCACTCAGGTTGTTAATTAGCACGGAGTCTAATCTAATTGTTTCAGCTATAATTGAATGTAACAGACCCGTCCGTGCCGTTGTTCCTCCGTGGTTGTTGGACATGGAGGAGCTCCCAGCACTGATGGACACCGAGGGTGATGCCACAGGGTGGCACCTGAGTGCAGGCAGAGCAGGAGGGCACTGCCCACGGCCCACACTGTGACATCTTCCCTTGCCCTCGTGCCAACAGTCCCTTTCCATTTATGTTCTATTTTCCCCTGGGCTTGTCCATCATTTACAGAATCCCAGGATCACTGAGGTTGGAAAAGCCCTCCCAGCCCCTGAAGTCCACCCTGTGCCCAATCCTCACTTTGTCCCCCAGCCCAGAGCACTGAGTGCCACGGCCAGGCCTTCCTGGGACACCTCCAGGGCTGGGCACTCCAAACCTCCCTGGGCAGCCCCTGCCAAGGCCTGACCACCCTTTCCAGGAAGAAATTCCTCCTGATTGATGTCCAACCTGACCCTCCCCTGGGGCAGCTTGAGGCTGTGTCCTCTCATCCTGTCACCAGTTACCCAGGTCTTTCTCCCAAAAATCAGAAAGCTCTGGGCTGAGAAGGGATTTTTCCAACAACTGGAAAGATCATAACATCATTTTTTAAGAAAACCTCCCAAACTCTCATTAGAAGACAGAACTGAAGAGAAATCATTTTCTCAGAAAGCCATTTTTCTTTGGAAATAAAACCTTCCAACTGGTTCTAGCTCTCAGGAAGCCATTAATTACCTGTCGTGCACTTCTGAAACAACTCTCCCTCCCGCAGCCTCCGCAGATCCCTGGCCCAGCCCGGCTCCGCTGGAAAAGGCTCGGCACAGCCAAAGCAAATGGCTCTGGGAGCACAACACGCATCTCTCCCAGATGTTCAGCACTAAAACAAGCATTAGGAAACGTGTGTGAGAGTGGTGAGAGGCTCCTCTCATTGTCAGCCCTTCCTGGCTTGGCAGCGGCTCCGGGGCTGGCGCGGCTCCGAGGCCGCGGAGCCGGAGGACGTTGATGGAGCCGCGCGGGAGCTCCGGCCGCTTCCAGGAACGCTCCTGCTCCACGTGCTGCTGGTCTGCCTTCAGCCAAGGAGGGCTTTCCCAGAGCTGGGAGGTGCTGCAAGAGCAGCAGGCAGGGCTGCAGCCCCACATCCCTGTGCTGGCAGTGCCTCCGGGGAATCTTCTCCAGGCTCATGTCATGGTGACCTTCCTCTGATTGTGGAATCGTGGAATCCTGGAATGTCTGGGGTTGGAAGGGACCTTAAAGCCCATCCTGTTCCACTCCCCTGCCATGGGCAGGGACACCTTCCACTAGCCCAGGTTGCTCCAAGCCCCGTCCAACTTGGCCTGGAACATTCCAGGGATGGAAGAGTTTTCCTGACTCCCCTACTTTCCCTGTACATACAGGCAAACTTTTCCTGTGGGGTAGACAATCCCTCCATCCCCAAAAGATGCAGTGGAGGGACCAAGCCAAGGCCTGCAGAGCCCATTTATTCATCCATGGTAGGTTGAAAACAAGCCTGGACATCTTTATCAGAGTATATATAAATACATCTACATAAAATATATATAAAAAAATAAAAATTTCTACTGCTTAAGTCCCATTAGAAAACAACTCCAAAATGTGAAAAGCAGCACTATCCTTTCCTAACAGTAAAATTAAAAATTTGGAGCAGGAACTGGAGATGGGCTGAAGATTAAGCCCAGTTCAACTGAGCTCCTGGATGATCTAAACCACCTGTGTGTACAAACCAGGGCAGGGAATCCCAGGGGAACCCCTGTGAAAACTTTCGCCTGTCCTGAATTTCAGTGGACTTTTCCTGTGGTGGTTCAGTGTCTTTCCTGCCAGGTCCCTGAAGAAAACAGGAAATGAGGAGTCAGATGAGAAGTCAGATGAGAAGAAGTCAGGAACATTTCTGACCTAATAAAAAGGTCCAATTCAAGGGCCAAGCAAAGTGATCTGGAGTTTGTATTATGCTGCCTATTCCTGGTTGTATGGATCCTGGAATGGTTTGGGTTGGAAGGGACCTTGAAGCCCATACAGTCCCACCCCCTGCCATGGGCAGGGACACCTTCCACTGTTCCAGGTTGCTCCGAGCCCCGTCCAACCTGGCCTTGGACACTTCCAGGGATCCAGGGGCAGCCACAGCTTCTCTGGGCTCTCTGGAGTTGGTGCATCCCCACTCAGTGCATGGCCTGGGAGGTCTGTGAAGCTCCATCCAAGCCCCTGCCCTCTCATACACCTCCCATACACCTGGATTTCCTCCTGCTCTGTATAACCTGTCCCCAGGCAGTGATGCCAGGCTGGCAGCAGCCTCACCCCTACTCAGAAAGGGGTGCCCGGGCAGCTCCTTTCCCCTGCTGCTGAGGACTCGCAGGCCCTGGAGCTGGGAGGATGCTGTGATCCCACGGGATGCCAAACTGGGGGAGCAGAAAGGAGCCTCTGGAGCGATGGATGTGGACTGTAAGCTCCAGGACACCCCCAGCAGGCGTGGGGAGTGTCCCAACCACAGCAGCTCTGGTGCTCCCTCCCTCTGCCCGGCTCCTCGGGAAGCCTCCCGGCAAGGCTCCCTCTTCAAAGAACAACGGGGAGAAATATCTTCCTAAACAAACCAGGCCAACTGTGGGGTGTTCCCCAGAGCAGCTTCCCGGAGAGGCTCTGGTGTGCGCAGGAACAGGGAGTGCAGAGGCAGCAGCTGGTGGAGGCCACGCACGGGGACAGGGATGGATTTAACATCCCACCTGATGATCAGGGACGGGCGAGACCAAACCCCTTCCATCGCCTGGTGCCTGCTTGTGAGCGCTGAAAAGTCACTGTTAGTGCTGCTAAGGGGAGAACAGCCCCGCTCCCGGTGACCCGGCCGGGCTGCACGAGACGGGATCCGCAGGAACCACGGAGCTGGGATGCGGCAGGAAAGCTAAAATTAACCCAGTGCTCGTTAGCGAGGCGAAGGAACATCCAATAAAATGACATTTTCCTCTTAACACGTTGCACTTGGAGGGCTTTCTGTCCCTGGCAATGGATTTGCTGCTTGTAGGTACTTTCCCTTCTGCTCAGTCACCAAGGCCAGTCTCATTATTGAATTTTTAATTAGGGTTGGTTTTTTTTTCCCTCTTGCAGTGAGACTGGAACTGAAGTTTCCACGTAAGCTGTGATTTGTAGCTATTCCCATTAACAAACACATTTTAGCCACAGGGCCACTGCCTCAGCTTGTCTCCAGCAAGGGCTGTTGGCTGATTTGTTCAAACCCGGTGAATCCCAAAAGGTTTGTGAAATTCGGCCCGTCTGGATCCTCTCTTAAGGAGACAGGTTAGTCATTATTTAGCCCTCCCCCCAGAAAAGGGCCCAGCCGGCCAATCAATCCATGAGTAAAACCAGCACAAGGCTGCACCAAAGCCCAGCCAAGTGAATTCCCAGACTACAGTAAAACTCATTCATCCCGAAGGATGACGGCAGGGAGAGGAATCCTGGTGGCTTCACCAGTGACTTTCAGAGTAAACAAGGGACTAAAGTCATTAGATAACAGATTGGCAATGAATGCTCTGACCTGCCCCAGGCCCAGTGGAAAGGAGGAGAAAGGGGAGCTGGGAAAAGCTCCCTCCTTTTCACTGGGGTCCCGACACACGTTTTAATTGACAAATTAACTCCTGGTATTGTCACCAACCCAGGAAGGAAAACCACCTGCAGCTCTGATGATCCAGAAGTGGTGGAAGGGGAGAGGGATGACACAATGAAGGGAAGAAAGGACATGATGAAGAAGGGAGGAATGTCATGAGGGAGGACAGAAAAGTGTCACAACAGAGAGAAGAGGGATGAGATGATGAAGAGGAAAAGAATGTGATGATGAAGGGAAGAGGAATGTCATGATGAAGGGAAGAGGGATGAGATGATGAAGAGGAAAGGAATGTCATGATGAAGGGAAGAGGGATGAGATGATGAAGAGGAAAGGAATGTCATGGTGAAGGGAAGAGGGATGACATGACTTCACAGCCATGCCAGTCCCAGCCAAGGTTCACTCATTATTCTCCTTTTTTTCCCCAAAAGATGGCAAAGTTGAAGCAACTGGAGCACAGTCCCCCCAAAGTAAAGCATTAAATGGTCATTTGAATTTTGCCAGAACAGTCAACAGAAGCAGGTGCTCACCTTGCAAGTGTGGTCCCTCCTGGGGGAACCAGCTCTCCTGGGAATCAGGAGAGGGGCAGAGCCAAACCAGGCTGCAAATTCAGCAAGAAATGGGCAAAAGCCCTGCCAAGGCTTTGGTCCAACCCTATTCCAGCACCATCCCGAACATCTGGGGCTTGCTCAGATAAATGGTTCCACTTTTGGGTTGTGATAAATAAATAAATATGTTTTGAAGCTGATAAAGTCTTTTAAAAATTCATTAAAGAGAAAGCCTGGCAGAGATTGCAGCCTGAAAGCCTTTTCCATCACGAGTTCCTGCTCTGATTTCCCTGGAAGAGAATGCTGAGCTCTCTCCCTGCAAACCCCGTCGGGCAGCACCAATCCCTGCCACGCAGGCCAGAGAAAATTTCAAGGGCTGTAATTAATAAGAATTAATTAACCTCATGAAACGGGCTTGTTGCTGGTGGCCCAACGTGTTTATTGACCGATTCCCGTCCGAGGCGGTTCCCCTCCATCTCCCTCCTTCCCTCACGCCTGGCTGCGGATCAGGGAGCGGAGGCAGCTCCAGCACTTTAAGGAGACGTGGGGACACAGAGGGGATAAACCAGACAAGGCACTTCACATGGTCCACTACACCTTTAATGTACAGAAAGTAATTAAAATGGGAGACAAATTCATCAGCAGTCAGTTCAGTTCACGGTGCAGCCGGGCTGGATCTTCCTTATGCATGGGTGGCGTGATGTGCAGATCCGTCATAAAACCTGCATTAAAAATTAGTCAAAGCTGTTAGTACATCACAGCAGACCAGATGGTTTATGCTCTGAAGTGTTTCAGGAACCTCATTTTATTATACATGAATGCCTCGTGTCGGGGGCCCGGGCTGATATTTTCATTAAACACACTCCACGAAGCATCACAGCTCTGTTGTCATCTCACTCAGCACGGATGAGTTCCTGCGGCCCGGCCCCGCGCTCGGGGCTAAGGCTGCTCCAGAGGCACGGCATGGAACGGGCTGGGGAGGGCATGGAATGGGCTGGGGAGGGCATGGAATGGGCTGGGGGGGCATGGAATGGGCTGGGGAGGGCATGGAACAGGCTGGGGAGGGCATGGAATGGCTTGGGGAGGGCATGGAAGGGGCTGGGGGGGCATGGAAGGGACTGGGGGGGCATGGAATGGACTGGGAAGGCATGGAATGGGCTGGAGAGGGCAAGGAATGGGCTGGGGAGGGCACAGCATGGAGGATTTCTTCCCACTATCCCATCTATCCCTGCCCTCTGGCAGTGGGAAGCCATTCCCTGCATCCTGTCCCTCCATCCCTTGTCCCCAGTCCCTCTCCAGCTCTCCTGGAGCCCCTTTAGGCCCTGCAAGGGGCTCTCAGGTCTCCCCAAAGCCTTCTCCTCTCCTCTCTTGGCTGTGAGGGTGTTTTTCCAGAGAAGCTGTGGCTGCCCCATCCCTGGAAGTGCCCAAGGCCAGGTTGGACAGGGCTTGGAGCAACAAATGTGCTTTCAGTCACTAGGCCCCAGGGATGCATTTGGTGAAGTTTTCAGCTTCCTCTTGGGTTGAGGGTCTCGTTCACTTCACTGCAACCACTTTCTCTACCAACACTCCCTGCTTGTGTCCTCGCAGCCGTTTGGGGTAAAGGCAATTCAACATTTTAGATTAAGTTGAAATTGGCTCAGGTCATGTGTGTTATAATTTAAAATTTGTTATCTGAGCTCAATAGTCCATTAAAGAAAATACCTCACTGCTGAGAACAATTCCAAGTGATCACATTGGCTAAAACGAGCCCTGGGATGGAGAAAGAGGGAAGGAAATAACATTTTAGACTCATGGCACAGTGATCCCTCCAGGACAGAGCTGGTGCAGTGTCGGAGCTGGGATAACACAATAGAGGGTCCTAATGATTTGGGGGTTATTTTTTTCCCTTAATTTCCTCTCTGCAGCAAAGATAAACTACTTGAATTAGATGGGGGTCACCGAGAGGAGCCTTTGTGCTGCTCCAAGGCTGCTGGCAGAGAGGCCCCGTGGGGAGGGCTGGGGGGAGCCCCTTGGTGATTCCCCCTGACCCCACAGCCAGCAAACAAGGACATTTCTGTCTGTGCCCCAAAAAAGGAACTCTGCAGTCTCCCTGCCATCCCCACAACCATGGGGGGACAGCTCTGCTCTGGACAGGCTTCCCTCGGGCATCAAAGCCATGGCCACACCATGCAGCCTTCTCCTGGTGTCTTGGGCCACTCATTTCACCCCATCCCAACTGGGAAGGCCTTTCCTCAGGCTGAGTCACACCCACGGATGGACAGGAGGAAGGAAGGGTGGGATCCAACGCCAGTGACCACCAGAGAGCCCAGGCAGAAGGTGAGGGGCTCATTTGGTGCTGGGCTGCAGCACCCAAACCTCTGCTGGGGGGCTCAGCCGTGGGCTCTGGGAAGGAGGAACTTCCATAAGCTGCTCTTCCCTTTTCCACCTGGAGGAAAAGAACGTGTGGTGAAGCAGTGGGGAGAGGGAAAACTCAGGGCAGGAGCAGCAGGAGACAAGGAAACAGCCCATCTGCTCCTTTTCACATTCCCACACCGTGATGTCAGGAGATCAATCCCTCGGAGGAAACAAGCCAGACCCCTTCCCCCATCCATGGCCACCTGGAGACATTTGTTATTGGCCAAGCTTCCAAAATCTGAGATAAACATCTGCACAGTCCCACAGCTGCCAGGTCACACTTCCCGCCCCGTGTGCCCACATGGAAAGATGTGCAGGGCAGACACTCCCACCTTCCCATAGCTGGGGGTGGCATCAGCCTGCTCAGGGGGATTCCCGGGAGGAGCCAAGAACTCCAGCAGCTCCTGCTCTCCGGGCTGATCAACAGAGGACTCCTTTCCTAAGAGGAGGCATATCCACATCATCAATCAGCCCATCAAAATGTATCCTTTTAATGACATACCCACCCTGTTTGCTTGGCCTGCCCTGGAGCGATGTTCTCCCCAGGGAACAGGCCCCTGGATAACCATGGGCACAGACCTGCTCACCCCACCATCACCTCGGGTGCTGGATCCCCTGCCCTGCTCAACATCCCAGCTCCTGCCTCCTCCCCCTCCCAGGGACATCCTCCAGCTGCTTCCCGGGAGTCACCAGCTCCTCTGGAGCCAGAGCAGTTGTGAAACCTCCCGTGCAAGGGCAGAGCAGGGCGGTCTGTCAGCGCTCCCCCCGTCCTTGTGCACGGCTGTGTCAGGGCCAGGCAGGGATTGAAATGGCTCCTGGCAATTTCCAAGGCCATCTCCATCCATCAGGAGCCTAACGAGTCCATTACTGTCAGCTGACAGCTCTCACCACGCTTCCCTGCTCCCCCAACGCCCGCGCTGATGGAGCCGGAATGGTTTGTGACATCCCCCCTCCGGGAGCTCCGGCCTCGCCTCCAACACCCACCCTGGAGGGTCCCAATGAGGGGCAGCACTGACCCCCAGCCCTGGGGGTGCCCAGCTGGGCTGTGGGTACATCCCCTCCCTCACCCAGCCCCTCTGCGGGGGACAGGAATAGGAACAGGGATGGAAATGACGGGGAAAATGAGTAATTGGGAAAATTCAAAGAAATCAGCCCAGAGAAGCTGTGGCTGCTCCATCCCTGGAAGTGTCCAAGGCCAGGCTGGATGGGGCTTGGAGCAACCTGGGCTAGGGGAAGGTGTCCCTGCCCAGGGCAGATGAGTGTACCCGGATGGGTTTTAAGATCCCTTCCAACCCAAACCATTCATGGATTCTGCGATTCCATGAGAAGAGACGACATGAAACCCTGCTGAGGGTCACCTCCTCCTTATCAGATTTGATATGTACGTAATAATGGGGAAAAAAAATAGATCTCCATAGCAATTCCATGCCCATATCCTTCCATATCCTGACAGTGCCGTGATTCATGGCTGGCCACGAGTCCCTGGGAGCGGAGCAGACACACTGACACAACAGCACCAGCTTTGTTTCCTCGTTTTCCTAAAGCTTCTCGTGACCTTTCAAAGAAACCTCACACGAGTTCTGTGCCATTTCCCCTCTCCCTTTCATCCTGCTGCACAGCTACGGATCAGCCCCTGGACAAAGCGAGGTCTCAGCACCACCAGCCCCTGTTTATCATTTATCATCAGCTAAAGTGTGTTTGTGACGGAGAATAAATTTGATTTTTTTTTTTTTATTATTTCAAGGAGGATCTTCAACTTCTGCCAACAGCATTAACAATCTGTAAAGTAATGAGGTGCTGTTGATGGTCTCAGGCAGGTCTAGACACAAACATAATTGCCTTCTGTGCTGTTGGAGTTCATTAAGGCAGACGTGTTGCAGACCAAACCCCCACGTCACAAAGCACGGCTCAGTCCCAAATATCGACAGCCCAGGAAAGGACAGACCCCTGACCCCTCCTGATGTCCCCCCGACAGAGCCAGGGGGGTTCATGGGGCAGTTCCATGGCTCTGTCCCAGAGGCAGCCCTGGTACCAGAGGGCATTGTTAGTGCCAATTAACACCAATTATTCCTCCGGGAGCGCTCACGGAGCAGCAGGATGGGACAGAGCCACGTGGGCTCCTCTCTCTGAGCTGCCCCTCCCAAGCACAGGAGGGCTGGGCTGGGTTTCAGGGATCCTCTCTCAGCCCTTTTGACCCCAGGAGCTGCCCCTTTTTAACATGCCACAAACCATAATGTCACCCCAACATACTCACTCATATTCCCAGCTGGATGTGCAGCTCCTGGTGTTGTCAACACTGGAGCTCACTGGGAAGTGGAGCATCAGGAATTACAGAATCATAGAATCATGGAATGGTTTGGGTGGGAAGGGACCTTAAAGCTCATCTCCTTCCACCCCTGCCCTGGGCAGGACACGTCCCACTAGACCAGGTTGGTCCAAGCCCCATCCAAGCTGGCCTGGAACATTCCAGGGGTGGGGGCATCTGAAGAGGATTTAAACTGGACACCTGCTCTCCTCAGGAAGCCCCACTCCCTATCCCAGCCCCCTGTTCCCCACTCTGCTGGATCAGAGCAGAGCCCCCCACCAAGGGTGCACCCACCCCACCACAGGCTGCTCCTCTCTGCCCCAAAACCACACTGGGGCTCACCTGGGACCCTCCAGAAGCCTCCCAAACCACCCCAAGGCAAACACTGGGATAAAGCAGCTTTTGGGGAGGGGATTTGGGGTGTGAGCCCCCCCGAGCTGCAGGTGTTGGGGTGGGAGCTCCGAGGGGTTTAACCAGGCTCTGTCTGTGGTGACAAAAGCTCCCCCTAATCAGCACAATAAGTTACCGCGGTGCCCTCTCTGGGCTGCAGCCCCATGCAAATTGAGCCGAGCACTCCATCGTTATCCCGGCGCTCTAATTAGGCTTCCCAGCACTGAGAGTGCGGTGGAGCCCGTGCGGGGCCATTCCTTACTCCTTAATGATGTTCTCCCTTCCCGGGAACAGCTCCGGGGGACGCTGTGTGCGCAGACAGAAAGGGCAGCTCGTTTTGTTAAACGCATCCCTTGATCCTTTGGAAAAAAAAATAAAAAAGGGAAAAGCCTGGGATCAGCATCACATGGGGGAATTGCTGTCATCACGCTGCATCTCCTCCAGGAGTGGTTTAATCCCTCCTGGAGCTGGAACCCTCCCAGGCTCTTGCAGCAAAGGAGCTTTTAAGCCATCCAAGGGAAGCAGGGAGTGATGGACTTCCCCGGGACCAGAGTGGAGGAAAAACAGCCCATTTTTCAGGAGACAAACGCAAACACTTTGCTTCCTGCTAGTGCTGCACGACCTGGAGCTGAAAGGTTTCCTGTGATAGAGCTTTGGCTGTAATTAAAAACCCACAACCACTCACCTAATGGTTTGAATCCCTGGATCTCTCCCCACATCCATCGGCGTGGCTCCGGCAGCCACTTTGCATCACAGATCCCAGGCCCTGCTGTGGCTTCTTCCCAGGTCCAGCCCCCCCAATTTGGATTCATCACGAGTCTCAGAAGGGTTTGGGTTGGAATGGACCTAAAATGATATCCAGTGCCACCCCCTGCCATGGGCAGGGACACCTTCCACTATCCCAGGCTGCTCCAAGCCCCGTCCAACCTGGCCTTGGACACTTCCAGGGATCCAGGGGCAGCCACACATATTTGTATCTCAGGACAGCCTGGCTGCTTTTCCCCCTCACAGCTTCCCATCCAAGCTCCAAAAGTCAACCAGCAAAAGAAAAGGTTATAAAACCTTAACTGCATCACCAGCCACAGACACAATTCCTGCAGAGCCTGGCAGGACCAGCAGCAGGGACACGGATGTGTGCGCAACGAGGAATTTTGGGTGCAAACAGGAGAAGAGATGGAGCAGTGGCCGTACCCCCACCCCACAGGTACCCACTGCCCACATCAGTGCCAGCCCTCCCCCGGCAGAACCCCACTAGGAAACAGGACACGAGGGAAGAAACCAGGCATAAATGATGCATGTGCCAAGGCTTTGGGTGATTAACGTCCCCCTGAGCTGGCTGGGGAAGCTGCACCTCAGCCCTGCCCGGTGTTGTGCTAATTAAAGGCCGATTTTGTTACGGGGAGCCCTTTGTGTGAGAGGTTCACACAATCCAGCCTGAATTTTATGACCTGTGGGCTCCGTGCAGTGGGTAAACTGATGATCCTGGATTGTGCAATGCTCATTAAACCTTAATGCTGAGTGTGCTTCCAGCCCCGCTCCTGCGAGGCAACTAATCATCTCTGGAATAATGGGACAAAGCTCTGCTCCCCCCAGTCCTTCCCTGGAATCAGGAGCCACCACGGCACTGCCCATCCCGCCTGAGGAGAGGCTGGAAACTTCCTTCACTTCTTCAGTATCCTGCCAGTGAGGAGTTCCAGGGATTAGGAGATGGTTCCTGCACTGAGCAGGCCTGCAGGAACCAGGATTACAGGAATAATCATGGAATCATCGAATAGTTTGGGCTGGAAGGGACATTAAAACTCATCCAGTCCCACCCCCTGCCACGGGCAGGGACACCTTCCACCGTCCCAGGTTGCTCCAAGCCCCGTCCAGCCTGGCCTTGGACACTTCCAGGGATCCAGGGGCAGCCACAGCTTCTCTGGGCAACCTGTGCCAGGGCCTGCCCACCCTCCCAGGGAACGATTCCTTCCCCATGTCCCACCTAACCCTGCCCTCTGGCAGTTTGAAGTTATAAATTCCATCATGAGGTGATGCCAGTGAGACCATCCCAACACCTTTCCAAGGACTGTCCCCTGTCCCTGTGTCCATCCCAGCCTCCGGTGCTTCGGCTCCGCGTCCGCCGCCGCTTTTTCCGAGAGCACTTTGTGCCTCTGTGGGATTTTATTAAAGTGTGCCAAACAATTCTAATTTATTCCTGCCAGCTCAAACGATAATTTCTCTCCACTCCTGTTTTCCTAAATTGCTACCTTTATTTTTGCAATGTGTATATAATTACCAAATGTTACTCGATTCCACCCAAAATTCCTCTCCTTGGAATAGCGGCGATGTCTACTCACTGCTGTCAATTTTTTTTTAAATGTTATGATTGATAAAATTAAACTGTGAAGCAAGGCATGAAATCTGTCTCATAGACACCATTTTTTTTTTTTTTTTTTTTTTTTTGCTTGGCAAGAGGAGAAAACAATGCCAGGCAGAGAGGAATCCACAAAATGATTCACTGGAGAATGGGGGGAAACTTGTGGTTTTTTGCTTGAAGAACTTAATAAGACATCCAGAGCCACTCTGAGCTGGATTGTTATATTCAATTACTTATGAGGCCCCAAGTTTCTCCACTTTAATTGCTCGAAGCAGGGAAGCTTTAGTCACAGTGTAATGTACCCAGGCATGTACGGGGTTTAATGAATCATCCTAACTCTGCACTCCAAGCAATTAGGTAAATCTGGCTGTTAGTTAGTGAGGCATAAAATAAATTTAATCTCTCTTCTAAAAAATCAATTATAGTGCTGTAATGTATAATTCAATTTGGGTCATGCTACATAAATTTTCTGGTTTTAGTATGTTTTTCAGGCGGTTGTTATTAGGTTTGCAGGCTGCATGTGTGTGAGTGCGGGGAGGGGATGCTTTGGGAAACATCCCCAAAGTTCCAGCAGGAAATGGAGGGATAGGACAGGGAGTTAGGGGTTTAAACTGAGAGAGGGGAAATTTAGCTCAGATACAGGGAAGCGATTCTTCCTTGGGAGGGTGGTGAGGCCCTGGCACAGGCTGTCCAGCCTGGAGAAGAGAAGACTCCAGGGAGACCTTAGAGCCCTTTCCAGTGCCTAAAGGGCTCCAAGAAGGCTGGAGAGGGACTTGGGATAAAGTCTGTAGTGACAGGATGAAAGGGAATGGCTTCCCACTGCAAGAGGGCAGGGTGGGATGGGATATTGGGAAGGAATTCCTGGCTGTGAGGGTGGGGGGGCCCTGGCACAGGTTGCCCAGAGAAGCTGTGGCTGCCCCTGGATCCCTGGAAGTGTCCAAGGCCAGGCAGGACGGGGCTTGGAGCAACCTGGGCTGGTGGGAGGTGTCCCTGCCCATGGCAGGGGGTGGGATGGGATAGGCTTTAAGGTCCCTTCCAGCCCAAACCATCCCAGGATCCCATGACTCTAAAACGTCCCGGCTGCTGCTGGAAGGTGGCAGATGTGGTGGCACAACCCCGGTGCTGCCCCTGGCATGGCAAGGCTGGAATCTCCTCTCCTGCCTGCAGGACCCCAAGGTGCCCTCCTGCTCCACATGGGAATCCCTCCAAAGTCAAGGCAGCGCTGGAGCCTCGGAATGCCGGGAGCAGGTGAGTCACGGGCTGCTGCTGCCTGGCGGGAATCACCGGGTGTGGGAAGCACCCACGCTTGGAATGGCGTGGGAGCTGCTGGGCCTTCCAGTGAAACACAGGGCAGCAACACCGAAAGGCTGTGAGTGCCCTGGGGCACCTCCCGGGCACCGGCAGGGCAGGGAGGTCCCGGGAAAAGTGGCACATTGTCGGGTGTTCCCTCCTGGCACCAGGGGCTGGCACTGCTGGGACACACAGGGCTGCTCCCCCTGCCCACGGATCTCGTTCTTCATTTTCACAGGAAAGGAAAAGGCTTTGCTGGCTCTGTGACAGGACAGAACCTGCTGGAAGAGCAGGAGTTTTAAACCCAGAGGGAGTAGGGTGTGATACCATAGAATCATGGAATCATTTGGGCTGGAAAAGATCACAGAAGTGTGGAATCACAGAATGGTTTGGGTTGGAAGGGACCTTAAAGCCCGTCCAGTCCCACCCCCTGCCAAGGCAGGGACACCTCCCACTATCTCAGGTGTCTCCAAGCCTCGTCCAACCTGGCCTTGGACACTTCCAGGGATCCAGGGGCAGCCACAGCTTCTCTGGGCAACCTGTGCCAGGGCCTGCCCACCCTCACAGGGAAAAATTCCTTCTGACCATCAAAACTAAATTATTGAGATCCCTGAATTCATCAAGTCCAACCAAAGCCAAGGAGCAGCAGAGAGTCCCTGAGGACACTGGAACATGGAAACCCAGCGGGGAACCCAAGCACAGGCTCTGCTTCCAGAGGGTTTCCCCTTTCCCGGCCCAATTCCTGCTCCCCCGGGCACGTGGCAGTGCCAGCACCGTGCTCTGGCAGGACACGGGGGCTGCTGGAGGGGCTGGGGCCAGGTTTTGGTGGGCACAGCCGTGTTCTGCATCCCGGGGAAGCCAAGGGAGCGCATTCCCGGCGCCTCCAGTGCCTCTCCCGGCACACGGAGCCTGCGCACAGCGCCCAGAGCGGCTTAATCTCCTAATTAAGCTTTGCTTCTCAGTGGGTGATCAGGGCTTCGCAGTTTATTAAAGCCTTTCCTCTTTTGATAATCTTTTCCTCTGCTTCCATTTCTTTTGGAGGAGGATTCTATCTAAAGCTCCCTCCAGCTGCCCAGTCTCTGACAAAACAAATTACCCCGGCCGGTTTTATACTGATTGGGAATTTTTCCACCCCCACATCTCCTTTCTGAAGTAAAAACCCAATAGATATTTATATTTATTCACATCGAATGTACTTCCCGATCCCCGAAAACCCTAATGAGTTTTCACGCTGCTTCCAAGGCTCTGGCTCGTATTTATTTAATTCCTTTATTGACTGGGAACACTCTAAAAACCTTTGTTTGCAATCTGCATCTGCTTTGGGGCTTCAGGGCTGACTAACAAACACCCAAAATAGGAGGTGGGAATAATGACAGGGCAGCCATTCCACACACGGCCGCGTTACGTCCCGTCTGGCTCCATCCATGAGATAAGTGTTATTTAAAATCCACCAGCCAAGTGCAGATTTTATTGCAGCACAACCTCCCAACTGCAAAAAAAAAAACAACACCCTCCTCAACCCTCTGTCAAAATAAGCTCTCGCTATTGTTAGGCCAGCCCAACGTGTTGCTGAGCATTCCTTCCTCCTCCCCAGCTCAGTGGAGTTTATTCCCTGGATTTTGAGCTCCAGGCATGTGGAGCTGGGGGATCCCCCCAGGGTGAACTCACAGGGAAGTGATGCTGGG
>NW_016690452.1:1066331-1070760 GCF_001604755.1 Lepidothrix coronata
ACTTCCAGGGATGGGGCAGCCACAGCTTCTCTGGGCAACCTGTGCCAGGGCCTCAGCACCCTCACAGGGGAGAATTTATTCCAGATCTAATCACTAATTCCATGATCAATATGCTCAGTGGGCTTTCAGGAATGGCCCCATCCCCATGCTCCTGCCATGCTGAAATTCCCCCAAACCAGGTTTTAAGGGAACCTGTTCCCCCCACCCCAGCTCCCAACCAGGGGGGTTAATCAGGCCAATAACCAACGCTAAATTAGGAGTGAATTAGTGCAAAATAATCGTTAAGCCCTCCGAGTTCCTAAACTCCAGCAGACCTTTCCCATCCTTTGATGTGCCTGGGTTTTAATAAGCCCTGGAGAGGTTCCAGGACCACAGGGGACGTGGGAGAAATGGTCCATATAAATATATCCCCGCCATGTGTCCGAGCGCCCGCGGGGACGGACACACACGGGGGCCCTGCGGCACATCCCGATGGATACAGAGCCCTCCTCCTCCCGGGATCCTATTTTCACACTCGTAGCAGAGCTGACCTTTGGCTGGGGCTGCCAGCTGCTTATAATTTTGACAGATGCAAGCACATTTCTGGGAAGCCGTATCCCGTCGGTGGCTAAAGATCAACAGGCTCTGCTCAGGCGTTAGGAAGATTGATTGGCTCAGGAGAATCCCATTTGCAGCCCCAACTGAGAATAGGTTTACCACGGAGAGGCGTTAATGACTTTGATATCAACGATCTAAATATGTCAACCTGCGACTCGTGTTGGTATTAAGGCACACTATATTTATACAAAACAGCCATTAGCAGAATGCTAATTAATGTGATTCACTTTCCAAGTAAATCCCAGCCCTTCCAAGTGGTGTAATGCAAGACTTTAATCTGCCTGGAACTGCTGCTGCGCCCGGTCATTCCTTGGGATTAGCCAGATTTATTTTTGCTGATGTTTCACATGGCACCCCCAGGCTGGGTTGTTGTACCAGGGCTGGTGCCCCTGGGTGCTTCCCAAAGGCTCCTGAGAGACAACTCAATCTGGACAGTCCCAGTCCCACGACCTGCCTGAGCAGGTACAGGAACCAGCTCAGGTCCACAGAGCCCAGATCACAGGGTTTGGGTGGGAGGGACCTTAAAGACATTCCTGTTCCACCCCCTGCCATGGGCAGGGACACCTTCCACTATCTCAGGTGGCTCCAAGCCCCATCCAACCTGGCCTTGGACACTTCCAGGGATCCAGGGGCAGCCACAGCTTCTCTGGGAAACCTGTGCCAGGGCCTCCCCACCCTCCCAGCCAAGAATTCCTTCCCAATCTCCCATCTATCCCTGCCCTCTGGCAGTGGGAAGCCATTTCCCCCTGTCCAGTCCCTCCAGTCCTTGTCCCAAGCCCCTCTCCAGCCCTCTCGGAGCCCCTTTAGGTACCAGAAGGTGCTCTAAGGTCTCTCTGGACACCTACCCTGAAATGGGATGAGCTGGGAATGCTAGCACTGTTCTCCATCTGCAGGAGATCATTAATGCTCTGGGATTTTCTCCTGCACACGTATGGGCTGATCCTGGGACAGATGGAACCCTGGAGAAGGTGAGGCGTGGACTGGCTGCTCCACAGAGCCCCTGCTCCATCACCCTGCAGGGTGGGAACAGCAGCTCCATCAGCCTGGAGAAAGCCTTGGAGTTCCCCCAGGCTCTCCAAGCCAGCCCTGGCTGCCCAGCGGGCCCTGGGAGGGTGTGCCAGTCTCTCCTGGAGGACGTGTCACCCCCTCTGGCCTCTGCCCAGGTTGGGAACAGCCTCGCTGGCGATGGAAGCTGTGCCTCGGCAGGTGCTGCTCCATATAGGGGGTAATTAAATGAGGGAGTTAAGGAGTTTTATCCCAACTGCCCAGGCTCCAGGAGCATCTGGATCAGTCTGGATCAATCCCTGCCACGCTCCCGGGCCAGCAGAGCACAGCACTCCCATCACCCCGGCCATGAGCTGCATTCAGGCACCAAAGCCTGAATCTATGGATTACATCCAGTTTTGCTGCCTAAAGCTTGCAAGGGGGAAGAGGCTGGCACTCCTGGCCTGAAAGGTGCCACGAGAGGAGCCAAATCAAGCCAATCTTAATTGCCACCGACTCCCTCTTGGCTGTGCCCTGGAGCAGGCAGAGCTGCAGAGCCAAGGCACGGCGGTTCCACAGCCAGGCACCGGGAAGCTGCTGCCACCGGGAAGATTAATGGAGCAGAGGCACAAAAATAGGAAAGAAAATGAAAAGCGAGTAAACACAGAGCTGCTAAAACGCTCTGCTGCTCCCCAAACACCCCGGTCACTGGAGGGTCCCCTCCCCCCCACTGACAGGCCGTGACACCAATCCCATTAACAGCCCATTAGCAGACATGCAAGATATTTTTTTCTCCTTAAAAAATGTGAACAAGTGCCTTGGGAGAGGGGAGAAGGGTTTATCCAGGAGCAAAACAAAGCTGCCTCTCTCCACAAGCTGCTGTGACTGGGAGATGATGGTGAAACTGGGTGAATTTACTCCCAAAGCCTTCGCCATGTGGCTCCTTTGCCCTGAATTTGGTGATGGTTTTAAACATTGTGCTCATGGAAGATGCTGTGGGATGGCAAGAACCCCCCTTGCCAGATCAGTGCATCACTTGTTCTGCTGAAATCTCGATGGGCAGGGACACCTTCCACTAGCCCAGGTTGCTCCAAGCCCCGTCCAACCTGGCCTTGGACACTTCCAAGGATCCAGGGGCAGCCACAGCTTCTCTGGGCAACCTGTGCCAGGGCCTGCCCACCCTCCCAGGGAAGAATTCCTTCCCAATATCTCATCTAACCCTGCCTTCAGGCAGTGGGAAGCCATTCCCTGTGTCTTGTCTCTCCAGGCCCTTGTCCCAAGTCCCTCTCCAGAGACATTCCTTCTGGAAATGATCAGCAAAATAAAAACCTGCTTTTTTTTCCTCCTGAGCCAGAAAAACCCCAGAAAGTGCTGAGGCCCTTTAACAACAAGGAGCATTGGGGCAGCTCCAGGGCTTCTCCTCGCAGCCAAAAAGTCTTTTTCTAAAAAATAAAAAAAAAAAAAAAAAAAAGCGTGCTCTGTGTCCAAGGCCACAGGCGAGGGGCCGGGCAGCTGCTCCCGGGCTCTGCTGCGCCGGGACACGGCGAGATTCCAGGGATGCAGCCGGGAGGGATGAAAGGCGGTGGCTGTGGCTGCTGCCTGGGGGGTGAGCGGGGTCTGACGGCTCCGTGTGGGCAGCCGGGGAGGTCCCTCCTTGGGTGACACGCCGAGGGCAGATCCCGGCTGCTGCCGGAGCCGGGGCCAGAGCCTTGGCTGACACCCAGCGCGCCCCGGCCAGCGCCAGCAGCGCACATTTTGGCTCATTACGCCGCATTTTCACCCAAGGCGGTGCCAAGTAACACCTCTGAGACGGGAAACTCGGAGCCCGTGCAGGCTGGGGGGGCCCGGCCCGGCCCGGGGGGCCACTGGGGCCAGGGTGACACCAGCTAGGTCGGTGACATTTGTCGTCGTTGCCACCGCCCACGGGGATGCTGCCGGTGCGGGCGCTTCCCACCGGAGCTGGGACAGGGGAGGAGCCCAACTATCCCCCTGCTGCCTCTGCTGAGAGCGTGACCCGGACCAAAACCCTCTGGGACGGGCGCTCGGGGTAAGTGGAAAATCCCCTGGGGGGAACTAATGGTACAGGATCCTCGTGGGATCCCGGGATGGGATGCTGGGAGGGAGGCAGGCTGTGCACCTGGAGGAGGGGAGCCTCCTGCTGCAGCCTGGATGCCATGGGCAGTGGGAATCACAGAATCGATTAGGTTGGAAAATACCTCTGAGGTCATCGAGTCCAACCTTTGACTGACAGAAGGAAAAGGCTCTGGCAGAGCAGCATCAAGCAGCATCAAGCACCCACCTTCCTGGGAAAGGGACCCCTTTATTCTCCTCTCCAGGGGAATTTCTCCAGCATTTTCCCATTCTACAGCTCCTCTGATTCTTGGGATCCCCCCCTCAGTCCCTCCCACAGCCCAGGGCTAAGCCCAGGCTTAAGGCAGCGCCCTCAGGGACCCACACATCCCTGTTACCACCTCCCTCCCCAGCAGCACATCCCGGCAGCACATCCCAGCCTCCGACACATTCCAGCTGGAAGGCTCGGCCATAAATCTTGTGGGGGCTGCAGGAGCTCCCCCTGACCCCGATGTGTGTCGGCTCCCTCCTACCCCGGCAAGGCCGCGGCCACTCCCGAGCCGCTGACAGGCGGGGGGGGAACATCTGGCTCTGCTCAGAGCCCTACCATGAACAGGGGAGGGAGGGATACAGTGTGCAATTCCCATATACAGTGTGCAATTCCCATATACAGTGTGCAATTCCCATATACAGTATGCAATTCCCATATACAGTGTGCAATTCCCATATACAGTATGCAATTCCCATATACAATGTGCAATTCCCATATACAACATGC
>NW_016690452.1:1071517-1074708 GCF_001604755.1 Lepidothrix coronata
AGGCCCTGGCACAGGTTTCCCAGAGAAGCTGGGGCTGCCCCTGGATCCCTGGAAGTGTCCAAGGCCAGGTTGGACGGGACTTGGAGCCAGCACAAACCACTGAGTGATGCCCATGGGGCACCTCCCCCTTTCCGTGCCAGGGATCACCCACATCCCACCCACACCCTGCCCTGAAACCCCCCTGAGCTCGCACTGAATCCAGGAGCAAAGGAAATCACACATGAACACTCATCCCATCCATCCACCTGAATATTCCTGGCTCTGAGTTCTCCTGGCACCGGGGCTGCCCCTTCCCACATCCCCAACCACGCGCCGGGGGATGATCGGGCGGATTTGCAACGTGTTTGTTTCCTTAATTGTCTCCCTGCTCTGTTTTCTAATTGGAGATGTCTTAACACAAATAATTATAGCCAAGTAACTGATTAATCATTCAAATGAAATTAAAACCAAGCGAGTGATTTAATATATTTAGATAACGCACATGTGCGGGGGAAAAAAAGCGACACTTATCTCCAATTGTCACTCCAAAAGGATGAGCTCCAATTAGGGATGTGGGGAGAAAACAGAGGTGTAAAGTTCAGAATCCAAATTATTGTGTAAACTGTTGACACATTCTGAACACTGTTATTTAAATGCCATTAAATAGATATTTAAATGAGAATGAGTAATTGCATCAATAATTCATTTGCAGCTTAAATAGAAACTTCCATGCAATGTTTTCTGTAGGAACAGGACAGCTTGGCTTTGATGCTTTGAAATGTTGGAATGGAGGAAGAGCCTCTGAAACGCATTTAAAAGCAGCCCCAAGGCTGAGGTCTGATCCCAAACCAGCTGGGAGGTAAAGAAAAACACAAGAATTCCCATTTCTTGTCTTCCCATCGAGGATGGGAGGCTGCAGAGGTGGCCTGGTGTGTTGAGACCTGCAGGTCTCCATGCCTGGGAATCCATTACTCAACAGAGACGTGGGATTGGAACCAGCAGACAATGTTTTCCCAATTATTTCATAATAACGGGAGCCCCTCCCCTGCCCCTGGACAGCAAACACCACGTGGGGACTCTGGAACTGGGGGAGAGCTGGGTTTGCTGCCTGTACAGGCAGGGCCCAGCCCCTGTCCCTGCCTGGGCTCTTCAGAGTGAGCTCTCGTGCTCCCCACTGTGAGATTGGTGTCTCACAGGGCTGTGCTGGCACAGAATGATGGAGTCATGGAATTGGGTGGGAAGGGAACTTGGAATCACCCAGTTCCACCCACTGCCATGGGCAGGGACACCTTCCACTAGCCCAGCCTGGCCTTGGACACTTCCAGGAATCCAGGGACAGCTACAGCTTCTCTGGGAAACCTGTGCCAGGGCCTCCCCACCCTCACAGCCAAAAATTCCTTCCCAATATCCCATCTAACCCTGCTCTCTGGCAGTGGGAAACCATTCCCTGTGTCCTGTCCCTCCATCCCTTGTCCCCAGTCCCTCTCCAGCTCTCCTGGAGCCCCTTTAGGCCCTGCAAGGGGCTCTCAGGTCTCCCTGATCCTTCTCTTCTCCAGGGGAACCCCCCCAGCTGTCCCAGCCTGGCTCCAGAGCAGAGGGGCTCCAGCCCTTGGAGCAGCTCTGTGGCCTCCTCTGGACTCTCTCCAGCAGCTCCACATCTTTGTGCTGCAGTTCCCCATATCTGGAGGCAGCTCTGCTGGGGGGTCTCACCTGAGTGGGGCAGAGGGGCAGAATCCAGATCCATGCTGGGAATGAGCCCAGGATGTGGTTGCTCAAGGAGACCTTCCTGTTCATGAGGAGTTGGGATCTGGGAGGTGCAGGAATGTGGTGGAGATGGCTCAGCTTTATCCCAGATCCTGGGGAGGCTCCAAGAACACTGACCCCCCTCTTGTCCCCGCTCCCAGCACAAGGTGTATATATATATATATATATAAATATATATTACTTAGCGCTGCTGCGTTAAAAATATGATTGTCAGCCTCTGTAATTTTCCAGTGACAGCTCGAAAAGAAACAGCTGAGCCACAGAGCTCCAGCTCCACATGCCATCTATTTCTCCTGTCAGCTCCAGAGAGATCTTAATTATAATGGCTTTTGGTGCTCATTCCTTCCTAATGCTGTAACAGGGAGATGATTGCAGCCGTAAATGAGCGATCAGTCTATTCCCTGCTGGGAAGTAAAACTGGTTGTCAGGCTGGGGAGGGCCAGCTCTGCCAGAAACGGCTCCCCAGCTCCAGCTCCCGTTGCAGGCTGGAGATAAAATTGAATTTGGCTTAGTCAGAGCTGCGAGTTACAGGGCACAAGGTGGTAATTGGGCCAGGAATGGAGAGGAGAGAGAGGTTTCAGTGGCTGCAGAGCCAGTGAGGGTCGAGTCTGTGTCGGCTGCAATAGGGATCACAGAACCACAGGACCACAGGATCTGCTGGGCTGGGAGGGATCCACAAGGATCATCCAGTCCAGCTCTCAGCCCTGCACAGGCCCAGCCCCAAGATGTGCCCTAGAGGATCATCCAAACCCTCCTGGAGCTCTGGCAACCTTGGGGCTGTGCCCACTGCCCTGGGGAGCCTGGGCAGTGCCCAACCACCCTCTGGGGGAAGAACCTTTGCCTGAGATCCAACCTGACCCTGCCCTGACACAGCTCCAACCATTCCCTGGGTCCTGTCCCTGGGCATACAGAGCAGAGCTCAGGATGAGCCTGGCCCTGGTCTCTGGCTTGGCTGGCACTGGCTCAGGGCTGCTGTGTCCCTGTCACCCCTCCTGCACCCCAGGAGCTGCTGCACCCACTCAGCTTTGCCCAAGTGAAGGCAAATTCCAGCCAGGGAAAGTTTGGGATTTCTCTGACCAAAGGCAGAAGCAAAGCCCTGGGGGACTCATGGGATCATGTCCCCTTGCTCCAGCAGGTGAAGGAGCCTCACATGGGAAAACACAGGGAAAACCCCACTGAAAGCCATTCCTGAATACATTCAGCCTCTTTTCCCATGGAACAAGGGACAGGAGGAGAGGGAATGGCCTCAAGCTGCACCAGAGGAGGCTCAGGTTTGACATCAGGAGGAATTTCTCCCTGGAAAGGGTGTTCAGGCACTGGCAGGGGCTGCCCAGGGAGGTTTGGAGTGCCCAGCCCTGGAGGTGTCCCAGGAAGGCATGGCCGTGGCACTCAGTGCTCTGGGCTGGGGGACAAGGTGGGGATGGGGCACAGGGTGGGCTCCATGGGCT
>NW_016690452.1:1075123-1076476 GCF_001604755.1 Lepidothrix coronata
CCAGCCTGGCTCCAGAGCAGAGGGGCTCGTAGGACTCAGAATCCATGGAACTCATCCAGGACCTGCAAATCTGTGCCAAAAAGAAGAGCTCGGGCTGGAAAAGGAACATTGAAGGATTTCTTGCTGGAAAGGGTGGGGAGGCCTTGGCAGGGGCTGCCCAGGGAGGTTTGGAGTGCCCAGCCCTGGAGGTGTCCCAGGAAGGCCTGGCCGTGGCACTCAGTGCTCTGGGCTGGGGGACAAGGTGGGGATGGGGCACAGGGTGGGATCCATGGGCTGGGAGGGCTTTTCCAACCTCAGGGATTTTGGCATTTAGTCAATGATTGTATGTTCCTGGAAAATATGCCCAGAGGCAGGGATAGCTCACGTGTGTTTTATACACAGGGAAAGCCAGTGGTTATTAAGGACACTTTCAAACCTGAAGGTCATTTCCCAGAGATCTTCCATTTTCCCTGAGCTGCTCTCTCCCTTCTCCCTGGACAACTTGGCATCACTCCCAACTCCACCATGAGGCATCCAGCACCCTTTTTTCAGCCCACCCCAGGCTCCCATTTTGCCTCGTTTTCCTAATTTTAATTAGCAGGGAGTAAAGCCCCTTAATCCAGCACAGATATATTTTATCTATAGTATTACAAGAGGAATCAGCTTGGAGAACTGGGAAACAAAATACAATATATATATATATATAAATATATGTGTATATATATATATATATATATATAACAAAAAACAATATATATTAAAATATATCCAATCAGCCAAACCTGGTTTTGTCTAAATAATTCTGAAGGTTTATAAGTCTCTTAACCTGCTGGTCAGCTCCAAATTAACCCCCTCACCCACCCCCATCAGATAAATTCATGTTTTTCCTTCTCTCTTCAGCAGTGTCTTCTGGGAGACCAGTATTTACTGAGTCTTACCCAGGCCTCCCAGAAAACCCAAACACTCTGGATTTAAAGAGGAAAATGGGTGCAGGGAGTGGGGCTTTGCTCCATTTCCCCTGGGTTTGGAACAGCTCCTCACCCCACACTCATCCCCTCCCCTGACACAGTGCCAGGGCTGCTCCCTGCCCGGCCAGGCTGCCACCTAAGCAATAAAATGATTTGCAAAGTCTTCAGAAGCTTATAAAAGTGATTGATAAGCTCATCTGCCGGGCCCTTCCTGCCTCGGAAAGTCTGGCTGGTAATTGCAGCATCTCAAAAAAAAAAAAAAAAAAGAGAAAAAATGGAACTGTTGAAGCATTTTCAGGGCTCTGTTTGCAGCGGGCAAAGCCTGAACAGCCTCCCAAGGCAGGCAGAGCCCCCCAGATTAACCAAAATTAGCCCTCCCCTTCATCCCCAGCCCCCCCCCCCCCCC
>NW_016690452.1:1077721-1083100 GCF_001604755.1 Lepidothrix coronata
AGAAAATATTTTAAAAATATGTAGAAAATAAATAAGAAAATATAGAGAAAACATTTAGGAAATGTATAGCAAACGTGGCCTGGCGGGGTGGCAGCTGCCAAGGTGCCCTGGCCAGGGTGCCGCAGGCTCCGCAGGGAATGCGACAGGCCCGGAGGGCTCTGGCCAGGACATCAGGACACAGCGAGGAGGAATCTTGTCCCCTGAGGGCTCTGCCACCAGAAATAGCCCTGTCCCTGTGAGCAATCCTGTCCCTGCAGCCCAGAGTCCAAAGGGAAGGGACAGGGATGGCAAGTGCCACCCACGATGTGTCACCTCCGTGGCTCCATTGTCACCCTGGAATATGTTTCTCTCCAAAATCCCTTCATCCAGCCCCGGGCAGATTTTGTCCAAACCCCCAGCAGGCACCGGGCATGGAGGGCACAGCTCCTGGGCAGCACAAAGGTGAGAAAGTATCCCATTCTTCAATGGGACGGGATCTCAGAGGCTCACAGGATGGTTTGGGTGGGAAGGGACCTTAAAGATGATCCCATCCCACCCCCTGCCATGGGCAGGGACACCTCCCACTAACCCAAGTTGCTCCAAGCCCCATCCAAGCTGGCCTTGGACACTTCCAGGGATCCAGGGGCATCAAAGCTGCTGCACTGCCCCATTTCCAGCAGCTCTGGGATGCTCCCAGCGAGGGCTGGGGCTTGGCTGCACAAAAAGACCATTCACATCCCCGCTTCTCCTTTTTTTATTGGCCCTCCAGTATTTTCTGGATCCTCATTGGTTTCCTCATCTTCCCATAATTCACCCAAACGGCCGAGGCTGTGCTTGGCTTCACCTCAAGGTCAGTAAATCAAGGTCATTAATTAAAGGCAGCAATTTACCAGCTCGCAGCCCAATTCCTGAGGAACTCACGCATCATTTGAGCGGGATTTTCATATCCTTCACTTGGAAGAAGAACAGACACGACTTTAGCAGAACAAAATGCACTTTTTTGGCAGCTCACAAAACCACTTCTGCTCCGTCGCAGGCACGTTCCTGCCTCTCCGTCTCCCGCCCCGGGGGTATCCAATACATCCTGGGGAAAGATGTGGAAATGCTTCCCTGAGGGGGTGGGGAGGCCCTGGCACAGGTTGCCCAGAGAAGCTGTGGCTGCCCCTGGATCCCTGGAAATGTCCAAGGGCAGGTTGGACGGGGCTTGGAGAAACCTGGGCTGGTGGAAGGTGTCCCTGCCCATGGCAGGGGGTGGCACTGGATGATTTGAAAGTCCTTCCAACCCAAACCATCCTGGAATTCTATGAACTCGCCCAGCACCTCACCTTCCAGCAGGAATTCCCGTTGCTCCTGGATTTGCAGATGGCAAATCCTGGTCTGCTTCACCGGCCACGACCACAAAACGTCCTAAAAAATTAAAAAAATTCCAAATAAAATTTACAACTCGCTTAAAAAACCCAACTCGGATCCTTAGGAAAAAAACGAAACAAACTTTTTTTCTTTAAAAAAGTGGTTTTAATATTTATTATTATCATCATTATTATCTTCCTGAGGGGGCTGTGGCAGCGTGTCCTGCGCGGCGCTCGCGTCCCAACCCCCGGAGCTGGGTCGGCCCCCCTTCAACCAGCCCCCAAATTTCCCTCTCCAGCAGCATTTCAAAGCAGAGATCTGAGCAGCAACCCAAACACAACACATGCAACCACTTAGAGGGCAATTAATAGCGGCGGAAGGGCCCTTGTTGGAGGCAGCAGAAGGAACGACGTTACATTTCCGGAATAATGGCTGAAATTTGCCATTGTGTGTCATCGGGAATCACTTAGAGCAGTTTTGATCTCGGTTCTTGCTGTCAGGGCTCTAATGAATTAACAGATGACAGGCTGGCGTAACGAGGCTCTGCTTTAAAGACGAGGCGACGTTGTTTTCTTGCTGTACTACTCGGATAATTTGGGATGTTTAAAAATAATTATGGCAGATGATTAATACCTTACACGTTCTCAGACGTCTCTCACGCGCAGCACAGGGCCCAGCCTGCCTTTGGAGGCGGTTTAGGGACCTGTAGAGCCCCAAATCCATCATTATACACCCCCAAAAAAACTTCATTGAGCGCAGAACCGCCTTCATTGCGCCCCAAAATGACACCATTAAACACATAAAAAATCATTACACCCCTAAAAGGTCATTGTACCCCCAAAAAATCATTACAACCCCCAAAAAATCATTATACTCTAAAAAACCAACATTACACCCTAAAACACATTGATACGCTCAAAAAAATCATTAGACTCCAAAAAAATCAGCATTACACCCCAAAACATCATTATTACACCCTAAAAAGCATCATTACACCCAAACCCCATAATTACAACCTAAAATAACATAATTACACCCTAAACCCCCTCATTATACCCTAAACCTCATCCTTACAACCTCAAAAACATCATTACACCCTAAAAATCATCATTATATCCTAAAACCCCAACATTACACCCCAGAAAACAGTCTTACCCCTCAAAAACATCATTACACTCAAAAATCCACATTAGATCCCCAAAAATCACCAACACATTCCCAAAAATCGTCATTACACTCAAAACAACACCATTAGACCCCCCAAAAAATCATCATTAAAACCCCCAAAAAATCATCATTGTGCCCCAGAAAAACATCATTCCACCCCAAAAGACATCATTCCACCCCAAAAGACATCATTACACCCAAAAAACATCATTCCACCCCAAACACTGCAATCTGGGCTTGTGAAGAGATAAAACCCCACAGTCCCTGTCCAGCACTCCCAGGGGGGAATGTTTTCACCCCAAACCTCTCAGGGCCTTTGGGATGAGCTCCGTGGGCCTGGTGTGGGGCTGTGGGGTTCAGGGCACCCAATCCAGGGGGCTGGCCAGGGCAAAATCCAAGGAAAAAGGCCCTTCCTGGCCGGGCAGGTTCCCCGCCCTCGTTAAGGGGGCTGCGGGATCCCGTTCCTCTGCCGTGCAGAGGGACCACAAAGGCATATTCTCCCCAATGTTAAGTAAACAAACTTTTGCAAACTGCCTTTTATTGATTCCATACGGCCATCTGGTTCGAGGGAAAACGGCTCCCCTCCCCTCTCCCCCCCCTTCCCTGTGAAAATATCCCAAGGTTAGGGGCTGGCAGAGGCTCAGCGTGGCTGAAAACCACCTCGTTTCCTCTGCGGTTCCCAACACAGGAAAGCGTTGAACTCGCCGAGAAATGTTGGAGGCTTAGTTGGTTTCCCCATCTGGTAGCCAGGCTGTGCCGCGAAAATTAAAGATATACATATGCAAATATCCCCCAGCCCGCTTCCAAGATCTAAAGAATTTTTATGATGTAACCACAAAAAGAGGTTATTTAATGTTGACAATATGTAGCGGAGCAAAAGCGCTCTCATGCTGCATATGGTAATGGAACTTATGGAAATGAAGCCGCGCTGCCCTGGCGGAGTAATGAAAAGCAGATTTCACCTTGAAGATTGTTTGAGCTGTTTAGCTTGTAATGACTTGGGGGGGGGGGGTGGAAACCACTAAAGAAACCCGAAAAACATCGGTGTGAAAGTACAACCGGCGGCACCGTCCAAGGGCCTCGGCCCCGAGCCAGGGCTATGGCACCGACCCACCAGGGACGTGCCCCTGTCCCACTGGGAATGTCCACAGTGCAGGCAGGGCATGGAGAAACCCCCCCAGGGGTGCTGGTGCAGCTTCCAACATCTCCAGCAACCACAGGGACAATGTGTCCCTCTGCCACGGGGGGACAAGAGCAGCTGAGGGATTCTGGATCAAGGGCACCCCACAGACCCTGGGGTGGGCAGGGCACCCACAGCAGTCCCCTTCCATCCACGTGCATCCATCCTGCTGGTGGCTGCCCACAGGATGGTGCCAGGCTTTCCAGTGGTGCCCAGTGCCAGGATGAGGAGAAATGGCCATAAAGCAAACACAAGTTCCACCTCAACACGAGGGAGAGCTTTCCGTGGAGGCGGCAGAGCCCTGGAAAGGCTGCCCAGGGAGGGTGTGGAGTCTCCCCCTCTGGAGACGTCCCAAACCCACCTGTTCCTGTGTCACCTGCTCCAGGTGACCCTGCCTGGGCAGGGGGTTGGCCTGGGTGATCTCCAGAGGGCCCTCCCAGTCCCAGCTATTCTGGGATTCTGGGACTCCTCATGTCTCTGTGCCCCCCCCCCGGAACCAGGTACCACTCAGCTGAGAGGCCCCAACCCGGGGGACACTCTGTGACCCTAAAGCCTCTGCACAGTGGGCACACAGCAGTCAGACACTGGTGCCCCCTGAACTGGGAGGGATGGCAGTGCCCCATCCCCAGAGCACCGTCCCACCTTCATCCAGGGACGTGGTGGGGGTGTGTGGAGCGACCTCCAACACCCCAACACCCCGATCCAACAGCATCAGCTGCACCCAACCCATGAGCTCCCCAAAACCCACGAGCTCCCCAAAACCCACGAGCTCCCCAGTCAGTCAGAAACACCACCCAAGCCACAGAGATGACTCCAAGCCCTGCATTCCCAAAGCCACTTTTCACGGAGCGGTGACTTATTGCTGCTGCTCAAATTAATGATGTTCTGCCCCTGTAACGAGCACCTTTGTATATTATGCGAGTGCTTTGCCTGTCATCGGCAGCCTCAGAGAAGGATGTTTGAATTAACAAAATATTACTGTGATCTTCTCCCTGACAGGATGGAAGCAATAATATTTAGTGAGTAACTGAGCTCCCATCAATAATTCAGGAGACTGCAAAAATCTTGATCATCCAGCTGACTCCGAGAACAAAATAGTCGAGCTTTGTGCATCCTGAGCTGAGATAAAACCACCAGCAGAAGGAAGAAGGTTAAAATTACGTGGAAAAAAAGCTAATTAAAAAGGCAGCCCACATGTAAGAAGGAGGGCAGGGAAAATGCTCTTTAAAGCAAGAGAAGCCACAGGTTCCCCAGTCTCCCTGTTTCTTCTGTGGGATCAGAGCCGAGGGGTGTCAGGGAGCTGCTCCCCCCCTCCCAGTTCTCCGTGGCACAATGGAAGGAGAAGGTGGAGGCACCTTGATGCAGGACCCCAGCCTGGCTGTGCCCCAGGAGATGTGTCTGAGGCAGCGCCCTGGGGCATTTGGTGGCATCTGAGGGGACACCAGAGCTGGACTGAGCTCGGTCCTGCTCCTCTGTCCCTGCCTGGCTTCCTGAAGGTCCCTGAGGGGCCCCCAACAGCACTGACCCCAGAGTGTTTCCTGGGCTGATCCCAGAGCGTGGGCAGAGTGAGGGAGGGTTGTCCCTTTGTGCCCCCTCAGGTGAGACCCCCCTGCAGAGCTGCCTCCAGATATGGGGAACTGCAGCACAAAGATGTGGAGCTGCTGGAGAGAGTCCAGAGGAGGCCACGGAGATGCTCCCAGGGC
>NW_016690452.1:1083454-1096284 GCF_001604755.1 Lepidothrix coronata
GGATCCCTGGAAGTGTCCAAGGCCAGGCTGGACGGGGCTTGGAGTACCCTGGGCTAGTGGGAGGTGTCCCTGCCCATGGCAGGGGGTGAGATGGGATGAGTTGTAAGGCCCCTTCCAAGGCAAACCATTCCAGGATTCTGTGACTCCACAAGCACCACCAGACAGGTTCATTTTTGTTGTTGCTGTTGTCATTAACAGCCTGGGCTTCTCCTGGGAGCCTCCACTCATTGAGGCAAATAATTTGACAGGATGCCTTTTTGAGCATCACTGTTGGAAGCTACAGATATTCCCAGCTCAGAGCTGGGGATGTGCAGGGGCTCCTGATCTCCACCATGGAGAAGGAGCTGTCAGGGAGCCTGGTGGAGGGAAGTTGGGAAGAAACAGGAAAGCAAAGAAACCTCAGCTTCCCTGACAGGGCCAGAACTATTAAAGGAGCGTTTTAGGCCTCTGTAACACATAAATGCATCAAAGGGGGAAAGCAGATGAGAACAGATTCATTTGCCTTGGAGGAATCCGGGCTCTGATCCGCAGGAAAGGTTCCGTGAGGATTGAGATGCCCTCGGGCAGCAGAGCTGTTTTGTCTAAGACGTGTATTTGCAGAGGGCATTTTAGGGAGCAGCTTTTCCAGAGGGGATCCACCTCCCCCCTGCTCCCTCCCCACTCACTGGAATGCAGAGACAACCCCCCTGAATCCACGGTGATGGAAATGTGAGTCCTTTTTAGATTAAACCGTTGTATCCACGGCAAAAAGATGAACCCAGGCTGCATCAATGAGAGTATCAAAGGCCTCAGGATCAGGCTTTAAACCTGCTGATGGTCCCTGACGGGCTGGGCAACTGCTGGGCACCTTCCAGGGCCTAAAGGGGCTCCAGGAGAGCTGGAGAGGGACTTGGGACAAGGCATGGAGGGACAGGACAAGGGGGAATGGCTTCCCAGTGCCAGAGGGCAGGGTTATATGGGATACTGGGAAGGAATTCCTGGCTGGGAGGGTGGTAAGACCCTGGCACAGGTTGCCCAGAGAAGCTGTGGCTGCCCCTGGATCCCTGGAAGTGCCCAAGGTCAGGTTGGACGGGGCTTGGAGCCACCTGGGCTGGTGGAAGGTGTCCCTGCCCAAACCATTCCAGGATTTTCTGATTCCACGAGTCTGGGCTCGTACCGGGATGCGCCGGCAGGGGGCGCCCGAGAGCGCCGAGCCGAACCCGGCCGAGCGGAGCCGAACTGAGCCGAGCCCAGCAGAGCCCGGCCTAGCCCGGCCTAAACCAGCCTAACCCGGCCTAACTCAGCCTGACATACCTCACAAAGCCGAACTCAGCCTCAAACAGCCGAACTCAGCTGAGCAGGGCTGGACATCCCCGCTCTATCCCTCATCCCCCCCGCAGTCCGTGACCCCCCGCAGAGGAGGTGCTGCATCATTCCAGCACCTCATTCCCGCTGGGATGGCTTTGTTTTTCTGTGGCCAGTCCCCCGTTGGGGCCCAAAATGCCCAATAAGCCCATGTGATGGGGTGCAGGGATGAGACGTTGGAGAGGAAGTGGGAATGTGGGATGCAGCATCATGTGGGGCTCATGTGTGTGTCCTGGTGTGCAGGCAGGAGAGACATGGAGGGATAGAGGAATGGAGGGATAGAGGGATGGAGGGATAGAGGGATGGAGGGATGAGGGATGGAGGGATGAGGGATGGAGGGATGAGGGATGGAGGGATACAGAGTTGGAGGGTTGGGGGGATGTAAGGCTGGAGGTTTGGAGGGCCAGAGGGATGGAAGGGTGGAGCCATGGAGGGATGAAGGGATGGAGGACTGGAGGGATGAAAGGTTGGAGGGATGAAGGGCTGGAAGGATGGAGGGTTGGGGGGATGGAGGAATGGAGTGGTGCCAGGGGAAATCTGGCTGCGCTTCCCACCCCTGGCATTTATTCCCACACTAAATCCATGTGTGACCTCGGGTGGGCGTGGTTGGTGCCAGACCTCAGGGCTGCCCATTCCGGACCATGGCAATGCCAAAATCCCATGGAGAGCACGGAGCAACGCAAGTGTGCCCCACAACATCCCCGCGGACCAAATCAGGGTGAGCAAAAGGTTCCTGGGGCACCCACAGCCCATCCCTGTGCCGGGAGCTCCCACGGCCCCGGAGCCGCCGCGGCAGCTTCATTTTTAATATTTAATGAGATAAAAGGTTGGAATTGCTTTTAAGCCTTAAATTGCCTTCGCCCTTTTCATCTTTAAAAAAACACAATGAGTAGTTTTTGGAGGTTGGGTGGGTTTCTTTAAGGGTTGTTCTAACGATCCCTGGTTGCCATTACGGTGCAAATCAGGCGCTTTCAAAGGCGGTGGGGACACATTAAATGTTTCATTCCTCAGTCCCCGTTCCTTTGTTTTTGATCTCCATTCCTATTGATTAAAGACACTGACTGCTCAATTTTGATTAAATCCTAAATCATAACTGGCTCACAAAACAACTGTGAGAGCTGACGTTTATGGAGTTCAGTAAACTAGTTGTAGGAACAGGAGTGCGAGATGGAAAAAAATAATAAAATCCCTCTCCAAACAAACATCAGTTGACAGCAAACAGATGGTTTAGAGGCTCTTACTTGCAAACTGGAAAAATTAAGATTTGGCAGGTTCTGTGAAAGAAAATAAAAATAGTTACAAAACATCTTAAAGTTTTCCCCTTCATATCCTGGTGTTGCTCTGGGCATCGGTTCAATATTTTCATAGGCTACTGCACGGAAAAGGCTCTGGATACATGAAAGCAGCTGGCATAAAAGGGCTTAGAAATACTGGTTAAGATTTATAGGAAGCAAGGCTGCCAGCATCCCAAAGATGCCGGATTTAAACCAGCTCCTCAGCCCACCAATAAATCACCGCGACTTAGCAGCACAGCTGGAGCTTCGTCTCCAAAGGTGCAAGAAAAGTGGGGAAAATGGGCAGATTTTTGCAGATTTGTTGACTTACCCTGTGATAATGTTCAGGCAATGTTTTTGGGCAAAGTGCAGCAGAGTAAAACCAAACGTCTCGCTCACACGGGTGCCCCCAGGGGGGGAACACAGCCCAGGCCGGCTCTGTGCGGACAGAACCCCTCCTGCTCAGGGCTGCAGGGGGAAAGGGTGAGGAAAACAGGGGGGGAATGTCCTGAATCCCACAGGGATGCAGTGTGGGGAGTGGTTGTGCCAAGACTGTTCAGCAGCATGGCCCAAGCCTGCTTGGGACTTTGGCCATCACCATGTCCTGTGGCAGTGTGTGACCCTTGGAATGTCCTGTGGCAGTGTGTGGCCACTGGAATGTCCCGTGGCAGTGCATGGCCACTGTGATGTCACATGGCACCACGTGGTCATCCCCATGTTCCATGGAAGTGTGTGGCCCTCACAGTGCCCCAGGACAATGTGTGGCCCTTGCAATGTCCTGTGGCAGAGCGTGGTCCTGGTGATGTCCCATGGCAGCCATGACAATGTCCTGGGACAGTGTGTGGCCATCCCCATGTCCCATAGCACTGTAGGGTCATGCACACATCCCATAACAGTGTAGGGTCATCCCCACATCCCATAGCAGTGTAGGGTCACCCCCACATCCCATAGCAGTGTAGGGTCACCCCCACATCCCATAGCAGTGTAGGGTCATCCCCATGCCCCACGGCAGTGTGTGGCCATCACAATGTCCCGTGACAGTGCTCAGCCATCCCTGTGTCCCATGGCAGTGCCAGGTGCTTCCTGGTGGGGATGCAGACCCGGCAGACCCCCCGTCCCTGCAGCACCTCCCCTGTGAGGGCTGTGCCTGGGGTGCTCAGCTTGAGGTGCTCAGCTCGGGGTGCTCTCAGGAGATGGGAGCTCCCACCCCTCCCTGGGCTGTGCTGGAGTCCTGCAGCAGTTCCCGGTTCTCCAGGGCTAACCCTGCACCAGGGAGTCAATGGAGCCTTGTCCACAACCTGAATCACTGGCCTGCAAACACCATTCCAGAGGCAGTACCCAGCCTGGTGCCCCCCTCCCCTCCCTCTGTCCCCCTCGCAGCGGGACAGCCACCGGAACCATCTGCAAACTGTTGGTGATGGCCCTGGGCACAAACCTGGGGCTTTGCTGGGGGCCAGACCCCCCCTTGGACCAGCCCCCACGGCCACGCTCAGCCCATGCCCAGGGAAATGTACTCAGGGGCTGGGAGCAAGTGGAATTCTGAGATCAAAGGGAGTCGCAGGAAGGAGGGAGAGACACGTCCAGGAGAGAGCCTGGAATGTCCCGGAATGTCTGTCCTTGTCCAGCAGCTGCAGCCTCACAGGAGCTGAGTAGCCCTTGGAGTGCTGGCAATGCCATCCAGGGAATCACAGAGTCATGGGATCCTCTAGGCTGGAAAAGTCCTCCAAGACCACCAAGTCCAACCATTCCCCAGCACTGCCAAGGCCACCACTGACCCATGTCCTCAAGTGCCACATCCACATGGCTTTTAAATCCCTCCAGGGGTGGGGACTCCACCACCTCCCTGGACAGCCTGTTCCATGCCTGACCACCCTTCCCATGAAGACACTTTCCCTCATAACCAACCTAAACATCCCCTGGCACAGCTTGAGGCTGATTCCTCTTGTCACAGGATCACAGGAGCTGCAGGTGATGCTGGACCCTCCAGACCCTGCTGAGGAGGCTGAGGTTGTTAATCCAGGATGTCTTTGAAATATCCTGTGGGTGTGAGAGCCCAGAGCTGCCCTGGACCTGGGGCAGCAGCTTGGCAGCTCTGGTGCTGGTTCTCCGGGCTCCCTGCAGAGCACAGGGAGCACAGTCACCCCCAAATCCACGCCAGAAATCACCCTCTGGCACAATTTACCTCTGTCTGCTGAGCCTGGGGACAGGTGCCAGTCATCCAAGGGTGTATGACATCTCCTGGGATGTGGGATGCCCGTGTGAAGCTTCTTCCAGAGCAATTGTCACATTTCTTCTTCTCTGTAAGAACAAAGATCCCTGGAGAGCTGAGGCTCCGTTGCCTCCTTCCTTCCCAGGCAGGGCTCACTGTGGAGAGACACAGAAACGTGTTAGAGAGAGAGGAAAACACACCAGCAAACATTTCTGAACTGACAGCACCACTCTGATCCTCATTTCATCTCTGGGTCAAGCCTTCTTTCGGCAGAACCTGATTTATCATTCCTACCTCTAAATCCCTGGAAAAGAAACCCCCATGTCATGAGACGCTGAAAACTCTGCTCGACAGAGTGCTAAAAATAACCCCCTCAGGGAGAAACCCTGCTCTGCCCTGGAGGGAACAGACAGATGAGTTAATGGGTCTCTTCCATCTCTGGTTCCTGCAGTTCTGCAAACAAACCCCCAAGGATGAGTCTGCTGTTTGTTTTTTGGAATGTGCAGAACTCCTCGGGTCTCCAGCCCAGCCTTCCCGACAGAAGCCCTGAATCCTTGTTGTCGTCCAGCCCTGGAAGTGCCTCTGATTGCTCGAATTTTTCAAGCTCTCCCTGCTGTATTTTTTTCCCTTTCTCCCTCTGCTCCGAGGAATGAAAGCACAGACAAACACTTGGCTGTTTCCAAGGGACTGTCTCCAGCTTTTCTTCCTGGGAAGAACGCTCGTCTGTGTGTGGGAGCAGGGATAATAAATCAGGTGAGCGGGAACACGCCGTCCCCGGGGCCAGCCCCGCCACCAGCCCCGATGGCTCCGAGGGGAAGGAGCCTGGGAGGTTTTTTAGGGTTTTTTGCAGCTGTCTGGCTGTGCTGGAGATGCATCTCCAGTGGGAGATGGGAGGGACATGAGTTACCATTCCTTAAAAAAACCCCAACAGCAAACCCAACAAGCCTCCAGGGTGTTTATAGGAGTGTTTCTGTCACCGCTGGCTCAGGGAGATGAAGGGTTTTCCTTGGAGCCAAGGCCACCAGCTTGGCCAGGGCTGCCCTGCTGGGAGTTTTGGAGTGTCCTGTGCAGGGCCTGGAGTTGGACTCGATGATCCTTGTGGGTCCCTTCCAACCCAGGATATTCTGTGGTTCTGTGATGTGGTTCTGGCATCAGATCCATCCAACCTGGCCTTGGACACTTCCAGGGATCCAGGGGCAGCCACAGCTTCTCTGGGAAACCTGTCCCAGGGCCTCCCCACCCTCACAGGGAAAAATTTCTCCCCACTATCCCATCTCTCCCTGCCCTCTGGCACTGGGAAGCCATTCCCTGTGTCCTGTCCCTCCGTCCCTTGTCCCAAGTCCCTCTCCAGCTCTCCTGGAGCCCCTTTAGGCCCTGGAAGGGGCTCTCAGGTCTCCCTGGAGCCTTCTCTTCTAAAGGCTGAACAATCCCCAGGTTTTCCCCTGCTGCAGGTAATCCAAAATGCCACCATTATCCAATGTTTACTCAATCATTGGGAAAGCAAAGAAAACTGAGTTGCCCTGAGGGATCAAATCATGGATATTAAAAGGGCACCAAAGAAGCCCTACATCTCTTTAAGGGATGCTTTAAATATGGGATCAAGTCCAGAGTAGGAAAAATGAGGTTCCTGCCTGGTGAGTGACACCACAAGAGTGTCCACGAGATTCCAGTGGGGCAGCTGGGGGGTAACTGGGGCTGCCGGTGGCAAAGTGCTCACTTCCCACTGGGAATGGGCACGGGGGGCTCTGCTCCTGCCTGAGAGCCTTTGGAGCCCGGCTGTGAGCACCTCTGAGTTCTCAGGCAGGGAACCAAAGCCAAGCCCTGAGCCCACCCTGCAGGAGAATCCAATGATCCATCCGGGAGCAGCCAATGCCAGCTGGTTTCGCAGGGATTTCCTGCAGGAGCACCACTCCAAACGCCCTTATCCGTAACCCAACACCGGCCCTCGGAGCTGCAGCAGCTGGAAGGGAGGGATAAAAACCTCCTCGTGTGCGAGGGCTCAACAGCCGGGAGCTGAGTGCTCCTGCAATCCATCCTGGAGAGGGAAGGGAGGGAAGGGAGGCAGCTCCGGCCGAGCCCGGGAGCCGCTGGGAGTCAGCCTTATCCACCACATCCCGCCGCTGCCGAGCGCCCGGGCAAAAATCCCTCCGGCTCTGCGCAAATTCCAGCTCCGTGCGCGTCCCTGGCGCTGGAATGATTTGCAGCTCCGCGACTGGGATGCTGGAGGGGAGTTTGGGAACAGCTGTAGAGCAGCGGAGAGGATGTAATGACAGAGGATGCTGCGGGGAGGAGGGAGGCAGAAAGGAAGCGAGGCACGGGGAGGGAGCTTTGTACTCTGGATTCCTCTGATGGAACAGGGACCGGGCTGAAGGGAAGCAGAACAAAGGAGCCGAGCCGTGTAAGGGCTGAGCAGGAAGGAGGGACTCCAGTATTGAAGGGGTTCTAAAGGAGGCGGTTGAGAAGGGAGCTGCCTGTCCTTCAGATCCCGACATCACACAGGAAGGATCGGCACAGGCAGAGGGAACAAAGGGAATTTTGAATGAGGAAGCAGGAGCGTGGTGTGAGGGAGAGGCACGGGATTGGTGTGATGGCTCTGCCACAGCCCCTGTGTCACACCCCGGAGCCACAACTCCCTGCACAACTTCCAGGGGATAAACAGGCAGACGGTGCCAGGACACAGGGAATGGCTTCCCACTGCCAGAGGGCAGGGATAGGTGGGATAGTGGGAAGGAATTCCTGGCTGTGAGGGTGGGGAGGCCCTGGCACAGGTTGCCCAGAGAAACTGTGGCTGCCCCATCCTTGGAACGTTCCAGGCCAGGTTGGATGAACTCGGAGCAACCTGGGCTAGTGGGAGGTGTCCCTGCAGAGTGTGGAACAGGACGGGCCCTTCCAATCCAAACCAAACCATCCCAGGATTCTGGGATTCTATGAAAACTGCAGCGGTGTGCTGGGAAAAAATTCCCACGGAACAGCCCTGGCTGAGAGCTGAGGAGAAGAACATCCTGTGCCTCGTTACCTGCCGACAGACAGCTGAGGGGTGCTGGGGAATATTTACAAAGCCAAACTATTTAGAGCTCTCTGCCTTTTCCTTGCCAGCGGGAAGCCAGGGAGGCCTTTAGAAAGCAGCCTGGATGATGTGAATGATTTATGGAGCAGCAATTCTGTGAATAGGGTTCAAACTCTTCATGATTTATTTGTTTTCCAGTGCTGAGTTGTCCTGGTGGGACACAATGTATGGACTGTGTAGGTTAATGATGCCAGTTATAGCTGAGATAAATTGGGCAGTGGGCACTGCCCCAGCTTAGTGTGATGCCAATGTTCTCTAGGAGATTTTTATAGAATCCTAAAATGGTTTGGGTTGGAAGGGACTATAAAGACCTCACCATGCTCTCAGGAAGGAATTCCTTCCCAATATCCCATCTAACCCTGCCCTCTGGCACTGGGAAGCCATTCCCTGTGTCCTGTCCCTCCATCCCTTGTCCCCAGTCCCTCTCCAGCTCTCCTGGAGCCCCTTTAGGCCCTGCAAGGGGCTCTCAGGTCTCCCTGGAGCCTTCTCTTCTCCAGGTGAACCCCCCCAGCTCTCCCAGCCTGGCTCCAGAGCAGAGGGGCTCCAGCCCTGGGAGCATCTCCGTGGCCTCCTCTGGACTCTCTCCAGCAGCTCCACGTCCTTGTGCTGTTGGACTCCAGAGCTGGAGGCAGCTCTGCAGGGGGGTCTCATTTGAGGGGGCAGAGGGGCAGAATCCCCCCCTCACTCTGCCCACGCTGGGGGATGAGCCCAGAGGTGCCACCCAGCACCTCTGGAGGGCTCGAGAAGGCTCCCCATCATCTGGGATGGGAGCCCTCCCCCTGGCAGGGCAGGATGGACCTGGAGCATCCAGCAGGATGCTCTGGAGCTGCCCCTGATGTGCCTCTCTCTGCTCAGGCAGCACCGAGCTCCTTGCTGGCCCCTCTCCCCCAGCACAGGGTTATTTGTCAGGTTTTAGTTTCTCTCAGCTTTCCTTTTAAAATAATGGAAGTGTCAACTCCGGTTCACGGGCTGGTCAACGATTTAATTCCGCCCCGACTTTCTAAGGCAATTTCATGAATTATACAGTGTGGAAACAGAAGGAGCTAAATAAAGATGCAGCCCTGGCTGTGTTTGATAAATACACCCTCGCTCTCCCAGCGAGGTATTTGCAAGTCAGAAATGTGGCACACGACCACGGCGCTGGCCATGGCGGAGCCCTGAGATTCCTGCCAGGTCAGCACTATTGGAGGTTAAATCCCAGCCACTAAAAATAAAAGGAGGAGGAGCGGAAGGCAGGGGCAGCCTCACCGTGCTGGGGACCTCCCGAGGTGACACCACCGTGAGCAGAGAACTCCTGTTCCTTCCCTGACAGGCACCGAGTCTTCCCGGGGGGATTCGGCCGGCCTGGAGGTGACACCAGCAGGAATTAATAATACAGGTGACCCTCAGCTATGGGCTGCTCCTGGGAGGAGCTGAGCAGCTGCTGGAGCAGGAGCAGGAGCAGGAGAAGGAGAAGGAGAAGGAGGAAAAGGAAAAGGAAGATGAAAAGGAAAAGGAAAAGGAAAAGGAAAAGGAAAAGGAAAAGGAAAAGGAAAAGGAAAAGGAAAAGGAAAAGGAAAAGGNAGGAGAAGGAGAAGGAGAAAGAAGGAGAAGGAGAGGATGGTCTGGGACCTGCTGCTGACACCCCAGCAGGGGGAACACCCTGGCAGAGGTGGGGGCTGCTCTCCCCACTTCCAGCTGCTCTTGATGGAGCAGGAGAGGTTTTGGAGGGGCAGATCCAGTGGCGTGGGAGAGCAGGGAGCTGAGTGCCAGTGGCTGCATTGCTGAGCCTCTGCAGGATAAGGAGCAGCTGCTGCTTTGCCCTGCCTGCCCTGCACACCTCTGATGGACTGGGAAGGGCAAGGCACAGGTGAGGATTACCCCCTGGATGTTTGCAAGTAGCTTGGAAAACAGGGAATTGTGCACTAGGAGCAACCTGGTCCGGTGGAAGGTGTCCCTGCCCATGGCAGGGGCTGGAACAAAATGAACTTTAAGGTCCCTTCCAACCCAAACCATTCCAAGGCTCTGTGGTCCCTCCCAAGCCCAGGGGATCGTGAGGGTGAGGAAACCCCAGCAGGGAGGATATTTTGGAGAGCAAATGCTGTTCACCTCCATCAGCTGCGTTTCAGAGCACACTCCCATCCTTAGGAGGCACCATCCCATGGCAGCAGCATCCGGCTGGGAAAGGAAACACTCGGCTTTCCCACTGGGAAAGGAAACACTCGGCTTTCCCGCTTTGCTCCTCGGGAGGGAATCCCAGCGTCCTCCTGGGAATACCATGTTTGACAGCACTGTGCCCTCTGATCCAGTGCTCCCCTCCAGCTCCTGCTCAGGATAAAACCAGTTTCCTCCCTCACACCAGAGGCTGTGTCTGCCTTGGCTCATGAATATTTCATGGGCACCTGGAGAGCTCCCAGCAGGAAACGATGGGATCTGGGGCTGTGTTTTCCTGGGACACGGGCTGGGAGCAGCCTGGAAACTCCCTGTTAGTGCTTGGGGTGCATGGCTTGTAGTGGGATGCCCATCCCAGCCATCCTTCTCACATGGGATCCCTAAAACCTGGAGCAAGTCCCTCCATCTCCCCCCTTGCCTCACCCTGTCCTGGAAAAGAAGGAAAAATCCCTGTCAGAAAGCAGAGGCTTGTGTCCGTGAATAACCTCAGCATGAGGAGAGGGTTTCCTACCCAAAAAATAAGGGAAGAAAGACAAAATTCTGATCTTTTTATGAAAAAAAAAAATCAATTTTTTTTTCTCTCATTGGTGTCCAGAAGAGAAAAGCCTTGACCTCAACACCAGCTCCATGGGGCAGCCTGGAGCATCCAGATCCAGCTCTCAGATCCAGGCTTTTGGAGTGAACCTGCCTCTCCTCCAACCCCAAAGCCTTTCCCTGTGGAAATGTCATCCCAGAAGAGGCATTTCCCTGCTCAGACCCTCCACATGCAGACAAAAACCAGATTTCCCTGGCAGTGCGTGCTCTGCGGCTTCAAAAATTAAATAAATAAACATCAAACCCAAATTAAATCCTCGCCCTGGCACACAGCTCAACACGAAAGCCTAAATTCAAAACATGCCCATCTCTGGAAAAAATTTGGGAGACCTCAGGCGATGGGTCCTCCAGGGTCTGTCCCGGGGTCTGCCCGTGGGTCCTTTCCCTGCTGAGACCTGGCAGAAAGCAAAGGGCTCCCCACTTCAAAGGGGTTCTTTTCAAGATGGAAAACAGCAGGAATTAGGCAGGGAATGGCAAATCCCAGGTTTAGGAATGGCAGGGTGCTGGGCAGAAGTGCTCAGCCCCAGCTTAAAATTTATAATTATTCCCCAAGCCGGTTTGCCAGCAGCACAATCATGGAATCACAGAAGCCTTTAGGCTGGAAAAGCCCTGTGAGGTCATCCAGTCCAGCCATCCCCCAGCACTGCCCAGGCCACCACTGACCCACGGCCCCAAGTGCCACATCCACAGGGCTTTTAAATCCCTGCAGGGATGGGGACTCCACCCCTGCCCTGGGCAGCTGTGCCAGGGCTGGACAACCCTTTCCATGAAGAAATTGGCCCCATGTCCAATGTAAACTTCCCCTGGCATGACCTGAGGATTCCAGGTGCAGGAGGACTCTGGGTGTGGCCTCAGCACAGGGGGACAGTCCCTGCCCTGCTCCTGCTCCAAGCCAGGATGCCCACGGCTTTCCTTCCCCCCTGGACACCCCTCTAGCTCACGTTTCAGGAGTCAATAGTCAGTAGTTTCACCCCTCTCAGGAGTCAATGCTGCAGGCGAAGCAGTGAGTCCTGCATTGATTTCCACTCCAGGTCTTTCCTAAGGGAATGTGCATCCACAGCTTCTCAGAGAGGGCTCACCTGGCAACCCGGCGTTACAAACTCATTTCTGTGTTAACGCCTCTGCCTGGGGAGAGGGCAAAGCTCTGCCACTCACAGCCCTTCCAGGAGCCGCTCCAGCCCTGGCTGTAAATCCCGGCTGCCGGGCTGCCCTGGCCAAGGCAGGGTGTTAACATCCCGTCCCCGCTGCCCCCTGCTCCTCTCTGCCCCGCCACTCCTGGCACTCCAGGCCCGCGGTAAGTGGTGTTTTGGCAGCTGACGCCGCGTAACCGAAGCGGGGCTGTCAGGGAAATTTGTAGCTCTTTGCTTGCCGGGGTGCCTCGGCTCACTCAGCAGCTGTCAGCCCGCGCTGCCGTTATTGATGAGAGGCGCTAATCATGCACCAGATTCCCCACATAAATCAAGAGGCAGGAGAAAATAAAGTTTCTTCACACTGAGGTCATTTTACCCCCTCCCAAGTGCCACGGAGAAGAAAAATACAAACTCTGCCTCGTGCTATTAATAACCTGCCTCCCGCCGGCCCCGGCCGAGGGGGTCGGTGTCAGATGGGAAATTACAGCTTTTCTTACATCCACCGAGCTGGGTGTTTATAAAGCTAATTACTGGCTTAGTTCTGCGTGTTCTGGGCTTGATTTGTGGACTGTCACGTGTTCCCATCCCTAGAAAGTGCCTTTTGCTTCCCTTTTCATCCCCCCTCCCTGGGCGCCCAGCGGTGGATGTGGCACGTTGTCAGTGACAGCTCCAAGTACCTCAAGGGTGCTAATCCAACGGGAAACTTTTTTTTCCATCGTATCTCTATTGCGCCGGGAATGGAAGGCACTTCTCTCTCCTCGTGGCTGTCACTGAGCCCGGGTGTAAACGGGACAAATTTAGCCCTGGTTCAATGTCAGATGGAACGAACCCAGCCTCGGCTCCGGGCCAGCGTCACCCCGGGGACTGATGTGGTGACAAGGGGCGGCTCCTGGTCCTCCAGCAAGGAGGGATTGGGATCCATGTGGGGCTCGACTCATTTTGGGTCTGAAGGTTTAGACTTTATGTCCCTCCCCCCACAGCAGGGAGGAAGATTTTTACAAAGAGGGTGGGCAGGCCCTGGCACAGGGTGCCCAGAGAAGCTGTGGCTGCCCCTGGATCCC